>NC_090406.1:12638253-12938253 GCF_036365525.1 Heterodontus francisci
TTATTTCTATTCCTCTCTATCTTTCCATTGACAAAAACATTCCATTTTTTTGTTTTCCCTCCCAAAATGCATCACTTCCTCTTCTGCATTAACTTGCATCTGCTGCCTGCCTGCTCGTCCCACTAACCTGTCTTTTGTCCTCCTGAATAAAGGCCTGCTCAACTCACACAAAAAATAACCCAGCCCGAACCCAATGGAACCACACAAGATCCAAGACCAACCCGGCCCAAGTCCCTCCATTTTCCCCCGAGCCCGGCTCGACCACTAGAATTTTCCCTTTACTTACCTTCCGACTCCCAATCTTCAGGAAGCTGCAGCATGAGCGTGATGACGTCATAGAGACGCTCACTGCGCAGAATCAGAGTTTCCCTGCTTGATGCCCCGGACTTGCAGCTCAGGTAAGTTTTTAACTTTTAACACTTACCTGCAGTTCTTGCTGTGTGCACCCAGCCCGACACGTGTTGTCGGGTTCGGGTCTGGTAGCAGGCCTTTACTCCTGAAGTCTTTTTGCAGGCTTCCTTGCTGTTTGTCAAGGGCCTTACACTTGTATCTTTAGCAAATTTTTCTGTTCTGCTGCCTATCTCAAGATCCAAATTATTTATATTTTATATTGAGAACAGAAATTAACCCAGCACTGACTCCACGTTTATGCCATTTGCATCCTTTCTCCAACCCAAAACACCTGTGAACAATATCCCTTGGCTTTCTATCCATCAACCAACTTTCTACACTTTCTTTCATATCAAAATGTCTGAATTTTTTATAGGCAGCCTGCTGTTAGACACTTTATCAAATGCCTTCTGAAAATCCATATGCACTTTTTCTGCTCCATGCCTTTGTCTATATGGTCAGTCACTACTTTAAAAAGTCTGGTAAATTTGCAAACGTGGCTTGATTTTAACAAATCCATGCTGGCTGTCCCTAGTTATCTCATGCCAGTTATCTCTCCCAGATACACACATTATGGATTGCAAGAATTTGCCCACAACAAATGTTAAACTATAGTTACATGGTTTTACCTTCCTCTCCCTTCTCAAGCAAGTTATTACTATCTTCCAGCTCCCTGGCACAAATTGCATATCTGAGGATTGGAAAAATTGTGGTTAGGCCCTCCAGTCTGACTTCCTTCAACAGTTTAGAGTGCATTCCATTAGGGCCCAGCATCTTGTGCACTGAGTTCTGTGTTTTTAAAAACTAAATTGTTTTCTACAGTTACCTCTAACAATGTTGTGTAGTCTTCTCTAGTGCATCTACATTTCCACCATCATGTGGAAATACTGACGCACAATATTTAGCCACATCATTTATCCTCCATAACTGAAAGCCCTTGAGCAAAGAAGGCTGTCCTGCTTTTCCCAACAGAGAATTTGTAACTTTTTTGACATGCTTCAAAATGAGTGGAAAATCATTTTTTGCCAGTACACAGAACATGTTGCCTAAAACAAATTGACAACTTTTGTCTTTATTTTATACTGAATGGAAGTAACTGAGATCTATTCTCAGACTTACGTAATGTTGACTTAGTTAAATTATAGAAAATGCATTTTTTCCTGTGTTAGTGGTTGAGGCAGCAAGTATGTCAATGTTCAAGGTCAAATTGGATAGATGGTTGAAGGGGTATGGTAACAGGGTGAGTAAATAAAAGTAGAGATGTTTTGCTCATGTGAAGGGTAAATGTCAACACTGGGTTGAATGGCCTGTTTTCTGGATTGTAGCTCCTATGCATTCTTTCTTGTAGGTGATTGCAATAAAGGCAAGTATCCCATATGCCTTCCTAACCACCTTATCTACCTGTGCTGCTGCCTTCAATGATCTATGGACCAGTACACCAAGGTCCCGCTGACCACCTGTACTTCCTAGGGTCCTACCATCCATTGTATATTCCCTTGCCTTGTTAGTCCTCCCAAAATGCATCACCTCACACTTTTCAGGATTAAATTCCATTTTGCCACTGCTCTGCCCATCTTACCAGCCCATCTATATCTCCCTGTAATCTAAGGCTTTCCTCATCACTATTTATGGACACCATCAGTTTTCATGCCATCTGCGAACTTATTTATCATACCTCCTATATTCACGTCCAATCATTAATGTACACTACAAACAGCAAGGATCCCAGCACCTATCCCTGCGGTACATCACTGGTCACCGGCTTCCACTCGCAAAAAACAACCCTCGACCATTACCTTCTGCCTTATGCTACTAAGCCAATTTTGGATCCAATTTTGCCAAATTGCCCTGGATCCCATGGGCTCTTATCTTAACCAGTCTCCCATGCGGGACCTTATTAAAAGCCTTACTGAAATGAGAGCAGGGAAACAGAAAGCAGCTGGGGTCAGTATTCAGGTAAGCTTTTAATTTAAATTTAATTGAAATCAAATATAGAGTAGAGTAAGACTTGATCGATTTATTAGTATATAAACTAAAAACGAATGCGGATTTTTTAAAAAACTAAATACCAGTTGGAAATTTAAAAAACAAATTAAAATCGAAGTAAATAAATAGAGATGCAGGGCCAGGCAATGTGTTGTACCTGCAAGATGTGGGAGCTGGTGGACCCCCATTGCGGTTCCTAGTGATTGTATCTGTAGCAACTGTTGGCTGCTTAAGGAACTCCGGCTCAGAATTGATGAGCTGGAGTCTGAGCTTCTGACACTGCGACACATTAAGGAGGGGGAGAATTACCTGGACACTGTTTCAGGAGACAGTCACACCCCTTAGATTAACTACCTTGAATTCGGCCAGTGGTCAGGGACAGGAGGGTGTGACTAGGAGTGAGGCAGGTAGAGGGATCCAGGAGGTGATGTTGCAGGAGCCTCAGCCCTTGTCCTTGTCCAACAGGTTCGAGATTCTTGCTCCCTGTGTGGACGAGGGAGGATGAGCAAACTGACCGTAGCACCGTGGTACAGGGAGCCATTCAAGTGGGGGGAGAAAAGAGAAATGTAGTCGTAATCGGGGATAGTATAGTTAGGGGCATAGACACTGTTCTCTGTAGCCAGGATCGAGAGTCCCGAAGGCTGTGTTCCCTACTTGGTGCCATGGTTCAGGATATCTCATCTGGGCTGCAGAGGGACTTGGAGTGGGAGGGGAAAGATCCAGTTGTCGTGATCCATGTAGGTACCAATGATATAGGTAGAATGAGGATAGAGGTTCTGCTGAGGGAATATCAACAGCTGGGGGCTAAATTAAAAAGCAGAACCAAAAAGGTAGTAATTTCCAGATTACTACCTGAGCCACGAGCTAATTGGCACAGGGTCAATAAGATTAAAGAGGTAAATGCGTGGCTCAGATTGGTGTGGGAGAAATGGGTTCGATTTCATGGGACATTGGCAGCAGTACTGGGGAAGGAGGGGGCTGTTCCAATGGGACGGGCTCCACCTGAATCATACTGGGACCAGAGTCCTGGCGAATCGCATAACTAGGGCTGTAGATAGGGCTTTAAACTAAATAGTGGGAGGGGAGGGTTCAGTTGCATGGAAAATTAGGATGTCAAAGTTAAAGGAGAAGGTAGGAATGCAGGTTAGTGATGAGGCTGATTGTTACCAGAAAATAAAAGGAAGGGACAGAACGTGTGAACGTCATATTGCACCAAGGAATTGTACAAGAGTAGGGAAGTTTGATAATAGAGCAAACTTAAAGGCTTTGTATTTGAATGCACGAAGCATTCGGAATAAAATAAATGAATTAACAGCGCAAATAGAGACGAATAGGTATGAATTTGTGGCAATTACTGAGACGTGGTTGCAGGGGAACCAGGTTTGGGAATTGAATATCCAAGGGTACTCAGTATTTTGGAACGATAAGAAGGAAGGAAAAGGAGGAGGTGTAGCTTTGTTAGTAAAGGAAGAGATCAGCACTGTAGTGAGAAACGATATAGGCACTGGGGATCAAGACGTAGAATCCGTCTGAGTAGAAATAAGAAATAGCAAGGGAAAGAAGACCCTGGTGGGAGTAATCGATAGGTCCCCAAACAGTAGTTCTGCAGTGGGGCACAGTATAAACCAGGAAATACTGGGGGCTTGTACGAAAGGTACGGCAATAATGGGCGGCACAGTAGTTAGCACTGCAGCCTCACAGCTCCAGGGACCCGGGTTCGATTCTGGGTACTGCCTGTGCGGAGTTTGCAAGTTCTCCCTGTGACCACGTGGGTTTTCGCCAGGTGCTCCGGTTTCCTCCCACAGCCAAAGACTTGCAGGTGATAGGTAAATTGGCCATTGTGAATTGCCCCTAATGTAGGTAGGTGGTAGGGAATATGGGATTACTGCAGGGCTAGTATAAATGGGTGGTTGTTGGTCGACACAGACTCTGGCCGAAGGGCCTGTTTCAGTGCTGTATCTCTTTATTAAAAAAAAAATAATCATGGGTGATTTTAATATGCATATAGACTGGATTAATCAGATTGGCAAAGATAGCCTCGAGGGAGAATTCATTGAATGTATTAGAAATTGTTTTTTGGAGCAATATGTTGTGGAACCAACCAGGGAACAGGCTATTCTCAATTTGGTATTGTGTAATGAGGTGGGATTAATTGATGATCTCATAGTTAAGGATCCTCGAGTGATCACAGCATGCTAGAATTTGAAATTCAGTTTGAGGGCGAGAAACTGGAGTCCCACACTCACGTTCTGGAGTTAAACAAAGGTAATTACACAGGCATGAGGACAGATTTGGCCCGGATGGACTGGGCAGGAAGACTGAAAGGTAGGACTGTTGATGAGCAGTGGCAGATGTTTAAGGAGATAGTCGATTCCTCCCGACTAAAATATTTTCCAGAGAGGAAGAAAGATTCTAAGAGGGGGAAAAAACATCCCTGGCTAAGCAAAGAAGTTAAGCAGAACAAAGACAAAAACTCAGGCACACCATATTGCAAAGGCCAGTGGCAGGCTGGAAGATTGGGAAACTTTTAAAGATCAACAAAGGGTTACTAAAAATGTAATAAAAAGAGCAAAGGTAAATTATGAAAGAAAACTAGCGCAAAATATAAAAATGGATAGCAAAAGCTTCTATAAGTATATAAAAGGTAAGAGAGTAGCTAAAGTGTTTGTTGGTCCCTTGGAGGATGAGATTGGGGAGTTAATTGTGGGGAACACAGAAATGGCGGAGACACTAAATCAGTATTTTGCTTTAGTTTTCACAGTGGAGGACACTAGTACCAGCCCAGTAGTAACAGGTAATGCAGAGGTTATAGAAAGAGAGGAACTTAGAAGAATCATCGTCACTAGGGAAAAAGTACCGAGCAAACTATTGGGATTGAAGGCAGACAAGTCCCCAGGGCCTGATGGCCTACATCCTAGGGTCTTAATGGAAGTGGCAGCGGCGATAGTGGATCCATTGGTTATAATCCAAAATTCCCTGGATGCGGGAAAGGTTCCAGTGGATTGGAAAAAAGCTAACATAACTCCCTTATTCAAAAAGGGAGGGAGGCAGAAAGTAGGAAACTATAGAGCAGTTTGTTTAACATCTGTCAGTGGGGAAATTTAGAATCCATTAGTAAGGAAGTAATAACAGGACATTTAGAAAGTCAAAACGCAATCCATCAGAGTCAGCATGGTTTTATGAAGGGTAAATAGTGTTTGACTAATTTGCTAGAGTTCTTCGAAGCTGTGACAAGCAAAGTGAATAATGGGGATCCTGTAGATGTAGTCTATCTGGACTTCCAGAAGGCATTTGATAAGGTGCTGTGCGGAAGGTTAACACACAAGGTAAGATCACATGGGGTTGGGGCAATTTATTAGCTTGGATAGAGGATTGGGGCGGCACAGTGGTGCAGTGGTTAGCACCGCAGCCTCACATCTCCAGCGACCCAGGTTCGGTTCTGGGTACTGCCTGTGTGGAGTTTGCAAGTTCTCCCTGTGACCACGTGGGTTTCCGTCGGGTGCTCCGGTTTCCTCCCACAGCCGAAGACTTGCAGGTTGATGGGTAAATTGGCCATTGTAAATTGCTGCTACTCTAGGTAGGTGGTAGGAGAATGGTGGGGATGTGGTAGGGAATATGGGATTAATGTAGGACTAGTATAAATGGGTGGTTGCTGGTGGGACAGACTTGGTGGGCCGAAGGGCCTGTTTCAGTGCTGTATCTCTGTGATTCTCGGATTGGCTAACCAACAGAAAACAGAATCGGGATAAATGGGTCTTTTTCTGGTTGACAAGATGTAACTAGTGGGGTGCCACAGGGTTCGGTCCTTGGGTCCCAACTGTTTCCAATCTATATACATGACTTGGATGCAGGGATAGCAGGTACTATAGCCAAATTTGCAGATTACACTAAAATAGGTGGGTTCGATTCTGGGTACTGCCTGTGCGGAGTTTGCAAGTTCTCCTCGTGTCTGCGTGGGTTTTCGCCGGGTGCTCCGGTTTCCTCCCACATCCAAAGACTTGCAGGTGATCGGTAAATTGGCCGTTGTAAATTGCCTCTAGTGTAGAGAGGTGATGGGGAATATGGGATTACTGTAGAGTTAGTATAAATTGGTGGTTGTTGGTCGGCACAGACTCGGTGGGCCGCAGGGCCTGTTTCAGTGCTGTATCTCTAAATAAAAAGTAAGTTGTAATAAAGAAATAAGATATTTACAAATGGATAGTTTAGGTGAATGGACCAAAATTTGGCAGATGGAGTTTAACGTGGATAAGTGTGAGGTTATCCATTTTGGTCGGAAGAATACAAAGGCAAATTATTATCTAAATGGAAAGAAACTTCAGAGTGCTTCGGTGCAGAGGGATTTGGGTCTTCTCATGCATGAATCGCAGAAAGCTAGTATGCAGGTGCAGCAGGTAATAAGTAAGGCAAATGGAATTTTGGCATTTATTGCTAAAAGAATAGAACATAAAAGTAGGGAAATGTTGCTGCAACTGTACAAGGCATTAGTGAGACCGCACCAGAAGTATTGCGTACAGTTTTGGTCCCCTTACTTGAGTGATGTTGTTGCATTGGAGGCAGTTCAGAGGAGGTTCACTAGATTGATTCCAAGGATGAGGGGTTTGTCTTATGAAGAGAGCAATTTAGGCCTTTACTCTCTAGAGTTTAGAAGAATGAGAGGAGATCTAATTGAGATAAATAAGATGATTAAGGGATTGACAAAGTAGGCAAAGAGGGGATGTTTCCTCTTGTGGGGCAATCTAGAACGAGAGGTTATAGTTTTAGGATAAGGGGTAGCAGATTTAAAACAGAGAAAAGGAGAAATTGCTTCTCTCAATGGGTTGTAAGTCTGTGGAATTCACTACCCCAGAGTGCGGTGGATGCTGGGACATTGAGTAAATTTCAGGAGGAGATAGGCAGATTTTTAATTAGTAATGGGTTGAAGGGTTATGGAGAACGGGCAGGAAAGTGGAGTTGACCCCGAGATGTGATCAGCTGTGATCATGTTGAATGGCGGGGCAGGCTTGACTGGCTGAATTGCCTACTCCTGCTCCATGTTCTTATGAAGTCCGTGTGGACTACATCAACTGCTTTACCTTGATCTACACATCTAGTCACCGCCTCGCAAAATTCAATCAAGTTTAGTTAGACACGATCTTTTCCTGACAAAGCTATGCTGACTATCCCTGATTAATCCCTGCCTCTCCAAGTGGAGATTAATCCTGTCCCTCAGAATTTTTTCCAATAGTTTCCCAACCACTGATGTTAGACTCACTGGCTTGTAATTACCTGGTTTATCCCTGCTACCCTTCTTGACTAATGGTACCACATTCACTGTCCTCCAGTCCTCTGGTACCTCTCCTGTGGCCAGAGCGGATTTGGAAATTTGTGTCAGAGCCCCTGCTATCTCTTCCCTTGCCTCCCATAGCAGCCTGGGATACATCTCATCTGGGCCTGGGGATTTATCCACTTCTAAGCCTGCTAAAACAGCTAATACTTCCTCCCTTTCAATACTAATATTTATTTCAAGCGGAGGCAGCAACAAAACTAGTTACCAGTTTGGAAAGTTAGCTCTTCTATATTGTGCACTAAGGCGGTTCGAGCACTACGTCTGATCAAATTTATTAAACTAGTTCTAGGGACCTATAACTGAATGCAGATCTGTTTGTAATTTGTCTATTCTTGATACCAGTTGATGCTACTTGAATCTCGTGCCAAAGTTTGGAACTTTTATGTTTACGTATATTGGCTCGTGACCTAAAGTATTTAGAAATGTATCTGCCTCATTCCTAAATGAAACAATTTCTGGATTTGCTTCCTTGATAAATGAAGGTGTTTACACTGGTAATTACAAACTATTACATTTTTTAAAACTGGGAAATAAATTCAGTAAAGCAGATAATGCTCGAGAAAATAGAACAGTAAAACCAGTGCTGGTAATGTTTCTCATTGTAAGACTGTTCTAACTTAGAATTTTGACACATGAAGCTGAAACTACTTGGGATAGAAATTAAACTTGAACCATAAATGTCCCCTTGGGTAGTAGCAAAAATGAAATATCAAACGGCTGCAGAGCAAACCAGGGAGTGGAATTAGCAGATAAGGCAGCTAATGTAAAGTAAAACATAATGGGTAGAATGGCCCATTTCTCTGATGAAATGTTCTGACTTTTGGGTCTGGTCTGACTTTCTGTCTTTGCTTTTAGTTGCACCACAATGTAAAATATTAATTTGCCCTGTTAACCTTAATCTGCAATATTAAAACTCTAGAATCTAGCTGTACTGGTACTTGCAGAACTTCACATCTGTGCCTGTGCCATGTTGCTATTTCCCAACCTGAACCTAGTTGGCCCCCTTCACCCACTTCTCTCCCCAGTTTGTAGGCTCTACTCATGCCACTTCTGCATGATCCATGCCTGGCCTCATACTACCCCAGGTTCACTGTCCAGCATGCAGCTACAATAATACTCCATCAGGTGCTGCTGGAGACTGGGAATTTGAGTATTAAGTGACCACACTAGTTATGTGCATCAAGGGCCAGCAGAACGGCTTCTGCTTTGCTGTTTTCTTTTGCAATCAGCACTGGAAGAAATTGTGCAATTAATTAGAAGTATATCAGTGCTGTTCAGAAGTCAACTTGGATTTCACATAAAGTTTGTCTTCTCGCTGGGTTTGTTTATTTCCCATGCCCCCAAACATGAGTCCAGTGTCAGCAGTTTCCCACCTCAATCCCCTTGAGATCACAGCCCGCTCCAGATCCACCTCAACATCAACAGGTAGACAATCTAGCTGGTATAAGTATATCCATGGGCCAGACATTCTGGAGATTTGCTCAAATGCCAAATGTTTCTTCAGAAGAATGACTAGATAAGACTAATGTGCAACATGGGTAAATTGTATTAAGTTCAATAAAGAGAATCAGCTTGATGGCCTAAAGGCCTTTGTTCTTATGAACCTGTGGTCCATCACCAGTGCTGTCTATAAAGAAGTAAATATCTGTACTTCATGCAGGAGCACAATCAACCTCTTTGTCGGTAGAGTTCAGTTCAGCAGATTCCCTTTCAACAAGCAAACCCACAGAAGAGGAGGAAGAGGAGGAGGATGAAGAGAATGATGATGATAACCTTCCTAGTATACTGCTGCACCAAGGTGAGACACCTTTTCTCCAATCCTCTGGTGTATATTCATGAAATGTAATTTATCTTTCTCTGATGTCTTGCCACTGTACCATATCCCAAAAACTGGCAGAGTAAAGGTCATGTCACCGTATAATGCTGTTCGAACAGGATTGACCTATACGGTTTAAAGTTGTAAGATGTCAACTGTTTTTATAATGGAAATGTAGTGCCACTTAGATAATGTCTATCATCAGTGTAAATCATTTAAACTTATTGCTGTTTAGTGTCTCCCTCATATAATATAACTACTTCAAGAAGTAAAACCAAAATACTGCAGATGCTGGAAATATGAAACACAAACAAGAAATGCTGGAAATACTCAGCAGGTCTGGCAGCATCTGTGGACAGAGAAACAGAGGTAACGTTTCAGGTCAGTGACCCTTCATCAGAATTGGCAGATATTAGAAATGTCAAAGGTTTTAAGCAAGTAAAGCGGGGGTGGGGCAAGAGATAACAAAAGAGAAGCTGTTGATAAGACAAGGTCACAGAGAATAACTGACCAGAAGGTCATGGAGCAAAGCTAAACGGCATGTTAATGGTGTGCTGAAAGACAAAGCATTAGCACAGAGAGGGTGTTAATGGACAGAAAACTGAGCAGCCTGGCCCCAAGCACAAACATGAAAAAAACAGTGGGTAGGCACAGTAGAAACAAACTAAAATAAAATAAACACAAAGAAAAAATAACTCAAAATTAAAGGGGGGGCCCGTCATGCTCTGAAATTATTGAATTCGATGTTCAGTCCGGCAGGCTGTAGCGTGCCTAATCGGTTAATGAGGTGCTGTTCCTCGAGCTTGCGTTGATGTTCACTGGAACACTGCAGCAATCCCAGGACAGAGATGTGAGCATGAAAGCAGCGGGCGGAGTGTTGAAATGGCCAGCAACCGGAAGCTCGGGGTCATGCTTTCAGACTGAGCAAAGGTGTTCTGCAAAGCGGTCTCCCAGTCTATGTTTGGTCTTGCCAATGTTGAGGAGACCACATTGTGAGCAGCAAATACAGTATACTAAATTGAAAGAAGAACAAGTAAATCACTGCTTCACCTGAAAGGAGTGTTTGGGGCCTTGGATAGTGAGGAGATAAATGGGCAGGTATTACACCTCCTGCAATTGCAGGGGAAGGTGCCGTGGGAAGGGGGCGAGGTTTTGGGGTAATGGAGGAGTGGACCAGGGTGTCGCGGAGGAAACAGTCCCTTCGGATGGCTGACGGGAAGGGAGGGGAAGATGCGTTTGGTAGTGGCATCGCACTGGAGGTGGTGGAAATGGCAGAGGATGATCCTTTGGATATGGAGGCTGGTGGGGTGGAAAGTGAGGACAAAGGGAATCCTGTCACATCTCTGGGAGGGAGGGGAAGGGGCGAAGTTAGAGGTGCGGGAAATGGGCCAGACACGGTTGAGTGCCCTGTCAACCACAGTGGGGCGGGTGAGAGGGGGGGCGGAATCCTCGATTTGAGGATAAAGGAAGACATATCAGAAGCGCTGTCATGGAAAGTTGCATCATCAAAGCAAATGTGTCGGAGATGGAGAAACTGGGAGAATGGAATGAAGTCCTTACAGGAGGCAGGGTGTGAAGAAGTGTATTTGAGGTAGCTGTTGGAGTCGGTGGACTTATAATGAATATTAGTAGACAGCCTATCCCCGGAGATGGAGACAGAGAAGTCGAGGAAGGGAAGGGAAGTGTCGGAGATGGATCATGTTAAGGTGAGAGAAGGGTGGAAATTAGAAGCAAAGTTGATAGTTTTCCAGTTCCGGGCGGGAGCAGGAAACAGCACCAATACAGTCATCAATATACCGGAAAAAGAGTTGGGGCAGGGGGCCTGAGTAGGACTGGAACAAGGAATGTTTGACATATCCCACAAAAAGGCAGGCATAACTAGGACCCATGCGGGTACCCATTGCAACACCTTTTACTTGAAGGAAGTGAGTGGAGTTGAAGGAGAAGTACTCTTCTGACTCCCTACGTCATTTTGACAATTTCCAGTTTCCTGGCCCCAACCGCCGCCTCTTCACTATGGGCGTCCAATCTCTCTACACCTCTATCCCCCACCGGGAAGGTTTGAGAGCTCTCCGCTTCTTCTTTGAACAGAGGCCCAACGAGTCCCCATCCACCATCCTCCTCTGCCTGGCTGAACTTGTTCTCACATTGAGCAACTTCTCCTTCAACTCCACTCACTTCCTTCAAGTAAAAGATGTTGCTATGGGTACCTTCATGGGTCCTAGTTATGCCTGTCTTTTTGTGGGATATGTCGAACATTCCTTGTTCCAGTCCTACTCAGGCCCCCTGCCCCAACTCTCTCTTCGGTACATTGATGACCGTATTGGTGCCGTTTCCTGCTCCCGCCAGAACTGGAAAACTTTATCAACTTTGCTTCTTATTTCCAACCTTCTCTCACCTTATACATGGTCCATCTCCGACACTTCCCTTCCCTTCCTTGACTTCTCTGTCTCCATCTCCGGGGATAGGCTGTCTACTAACAATCATTATAAGCCCACCGACACTCTCAGCTACCTCGACTACACTCACTCACACCCTGCCTCCTGTAAGGACTCCGTTCCATTCTCCCAGTTTCTCCGTCTTGACGCATCTGCTCTGATGATGCTATCTTCCATGACAGCGCTTCTGATATGTCTTCCTTTTTCCTCAATTGAGGATTCACCCCCCCCAACTGTGGTTGACAGGGCACTCAACCGTGTCCAGCCCATTTCCTGCACCTCTACCCTCACCCCTTCCCCTCCCTCCCAGAACTGCGACAGGATTCCCCTTGTCCTCGCTTTCCACCCCACCAGCCTCCACATCCAAAGGATCATCCTCTGCCATTTCCGCCACGTCCAGCGTGATGCCACGACCAAACGCATCTTCCCCTCCCTTCCCCTGTCAGCATTCTGAAGGGATCATTCCTTCCATGTCACCCTGGTCCACTCCTCCATTACCCCCACCACCTCGTCCCCTTCCCATGGCACCTTCCTCTGCAATCGCAGGAGGTGTAATACCTGCCCATTTACCTCCTCTCTCCTCACTATCCAAGGTCCCAAACACTCCTTTCAGGTGAAGCAGCGATTTACTTGTACTACTTTCAATTTAGTATACTGTATTCGCTGCTCACAATGTGGTGATCTCTACATTGGTGAGACCAAACGCAGACCTGGTGACCGCTTTGCAGAGCACCTCCGCTCAGTCCGAAAGCATGACCCCGAGCTTCCGGTTGCTGGCCATTTCAACACACCCCCCTGCTCTCATGATCATATTTCTGTCCTGGGATTGCTGCAGTGTTCCAGTGAACATCAATGCAAGCTCAAGGAACAGCGCCTCATTTACTGATTAGGCACGCTACAGCCTGCCAGACTGAACATTGAGTTCAGTCATTTCAGAGCATAACTGGTTGCCCCTGTTCTTTTTAGTTACTTTTTCTTTTTTTATGTGTTTATTTTAGTTTGTTTCTACTCTGTCTACCCACTTTTTTCATGTTTGTGCTTGGGGCCAGGCTGCTCAGTTTTCTGTCCATTAACACCCTCTCTGTGCTAATGCTTTGTCTTTCAGCACACCAATAACATGCCATTTGCCTTTGCTCCATGATGTTCTGGTCACTTATCCTCTGTGACCTTGTCCTATCAACAGCTTCTCTTTTGTTATCTCTTGCCCCACCCCGCTTTACTTGCTTAAAACCTTTTTCATTTCCAATGTCTGCCAGTTCTGATGAAGGGTCGCTTACCTGACTCTCCACAGATGCTGCCAGACCTGCTGAGTATTTCCAGCATTTCTTGTTTGTGTTTCAGAATTCCAGCATCTGCAGTATTTTGCTTTTATGTTAACATCCTGGTGAATCCTCTCTGCACCCACTCCAGTGCAATCACATCCTTCCTATAGTGCAGTGACCAGAACTGTATATAGTACTCCAGCTGTGGCCGAACTAGTGTTTTATACATCTCCATCATAACCTCCCTGCTATTATATTCTATGCCTTGGCTAATAAAGGCAAGTATCTCATATGCTTTCCTAACCACCTTATGTACCTGTGCTGCTGTAGATGTACAAAGGGACCTGGGTGTCCTTGTAAGTAAGTCACCAAAAACTAACATGAAGGTGCAGCAAGCAATTAGGAAGACTAATGGTATGTTAGCCTTTATCACAAGACGATTTGAGTACAGGAGTCGTGAAGTCTTGCGTCATTGTATAGAACCTTGGTTAGGCCCGCACTTGGAGTACTGTGTGCAGTTTTGGTTCCCTTATCTTAGGAAGCATATAATCACCGTAGAGTGAGTGCAACAAAGGTTCACCAGACTTGTTCCCGGGATGACGGGACTGTACTATGAAGAAAGATTGGGGAAACTGAACCTGTATTCTCCAGAGTTTCAAAGAATGAGAGGTAATCTCATTGAAACCTACAAAATACTTAAAGGGATAAATGCAGGTAAGATGTTTCCCCTGGTTGGGAAGTCTAGAACCGGGGGAAAAAGTTTCAAAATAAGGGGGAAGCCACTTGGGACAGAGATGAGGAGAAATTTCTTTACTCAGAAGGTTGTGAATCTTTGGAATTCTGTACTCCAGAGGGCTGTGGAAGTTCAGTCATTGAGTATGTTTAAAGCAGAGATTGACCGATTTCTAAATACAAATAACATAAAGGGATATGAAGATAGTGTGGGGGGGGGAAAAAAGCATTGATGTGGATGATCAGCCATGATCATAGTGTATCTCGGGGCAGGCTCGATGGGCTGTTTGGCCGACTCCTGCTCCTATGTTCCTATGTGTTTTTATTTAACTGAAGAAATTTAAAGGGACTGCATCTGTAGTGATCCTCGACAGTAACTTAACATACACAGGAACAAGCCCAGTTAAGAATATGTCATCCGAGAATGTACAAGACAAAATAATATTGGTTTTTAAAAATCCTGCTTCAAGAAGTTGAAGCGCTTGTCAAGAGGAAGAAGAAGGCTTATGTTAGGATGAGACGTGAAGGCTCAGTTAGGGCGCTTGAGAGTTACAAGCTAGCCAGGAAGGATCTAAAGGAAGAGCTAAGAAGAGCAAGGAGAGGACACGAGAAGTCATTGGCGGATAGGATCAAGGAAAACCCTAAGGCTTTCTATAGGTATATCAGGAATAAAAGAATGACTAGAGATAGGTTAGGGCTAATCAAGGATAGGAGTGGGAAGTTGTGTGTGGAATCAGAGGAGATAGGGGAAGCGTTAAATGAATATTTTTCGTCAGTATTTACAGTAGAGAAAGAAAATGTTGTCGAGGAGAATACTGAGATTCAGGCTACTAGGCTAGATGGGATTGAGGTTCACAAGGAGGAGGTGTTAGCAATTTTGGAAAGTGTGAAAATAGATAAGTCCCCTGGGCCAGATGAGATTTATCCTAGGATTATCTGGGAAGCCAGGGAGGAGATTGCAGAGCCTTTGTCCTTTATGTCGTCATTGTCGACAGGAATAGTGCCAGAAGACTGGAGGATAGCAAATGTTGTCCCCTTGTTCAAGAAGGGGAGTAGAGACAGCCCTGGTAATTATAGACCTGTGAGCCTTACTTCGGTTGTGGGTAAAATGTTGGAAAAGGTTATAAGAGACAGGATTTATAATCATCTAGAAAAGAATAAGTTCATTAGCGATAGTCAGCACGGTTTTGTGAAGGGTAGGTCGTGCCTCACAAACCTTATTGAGTTTTTCGCGAAGGTGACCAAACAGGTGGATGAGGGTAAAGCCGTGGATGTGGTGTATATGGATTTCAGTAAGGCGTTTGATAAGGTTCCCCACGGTAGGCTATTGCAGAAAATACGTAGGTATGGGGTTGAAGGTGATTTAGAGCTTTGGATCAGAAATTGGCTAGCTGAAAGAAGACAGAGGGTGGTGGTTGATGGCAAATGTTCATCCTGGAGTTTAGTTACTAGTGGTGTACCGCAAGGATCTGTTTTGGGGCCACTGCTGTTTGTCATTTTTATAAATGACCTGGAAGAGGGTGGAGAAGGGTGGGTTAGTAAATTTGCGGATGACACGAAGGTCGGTGGAGTTGTGGATAGTGCCGAAGGATGTTGTAGGGTACAGAGGGACATAGATAGGCTGCAGAGCTGGGCTGAGAGATGGCAAATGGAGTTTAATGCGGAAAAGTGTGAGGTGATTCACTTTGGAAGGAGTAACAGGAATGCAGAGTACTGGGCTAATGGGAAGATTCTTGGTAGTGTAGATGACAGGGAGATCTTGGTGTCCAGGTACATAAATCCCTGAAAGTTGCTACCCAGGTTAATAGAGCTGTTAAGAAGGCATATGGTGTGTTAGCTTTTATTAGTAGGGGGATCGAGTTTCGGAGCCACGAGGTCATGCTGCAGCTGTACAAAACTCTGGTGAGACCGCACCTGGAGTATTGCGTGCAGTTCTGGTCACCGCATTATAGGAAGGATGTGGAAGCTTTGGAAAGGGTGCAGAGGAGATTTACTAGGATGTTGCCTGGTATGGAGGGAAGGTCTTACGAGGAGAGGCTGAGGGACTTGAGGTTGTTTTCGTTGGAGAGAAGGAGGAGGAGAAGTGACGTAATAGAGACATATAAGATAATCAGAGGGTTAGATAGGGTGGATAGTGAGAGTCTTTTTCCTCGGATGGTGATGGCAAACACGAGGGGACATAGCTTTAAGTTGAGGGGTGACAGATATAGGACAGATGTCAGAGGTAGTTTCTTTACTCAGAGTAGTAAGGGCGTGGAACGCCCTGCCTGCAACAGTAGTAGACTCGCCAACTTTAAGGGCATTTAAGTGGTCATTGGATAGACATATGGATGAAAATGGAATAGTGTAGGTCAGATGGTTTCACGGGTGGGCGCAACATCGAGGGCCGAAGGGCCTGTACTGCGTTGTAATGTTCTAATTCTAAAAAAAAAAATCTCCAGTTAGAAATACTTAGTCACTTACAGCTTTCCCATTGCAGTAGTGGCAGGCAATGCCAGTGTTATGAATTTATTAGTAGTTGCATTTGGGTTTGGAGTTGGAGCAGATAAATTTAGAAATAAATAAAATGAAGAGGTGCCTTTATTCTGTCTGTAATGGGATCTTTTCACAGGTAACTATGAATGAAAATGGGTTCTCTGATTTTAGTCTAAGAAATGGAATTAGACTGCATGGTGCCAGGACAAGTGAGACCTTATTGGTCGCTTGAGCTAATTATATAAATAAAGTGACTACTGATAACACCTCTGCCTCACCCTCTGCCCCGTGGGGAGCGGAGCGGTGGGGATGAAGCAAAGAGGCCTGCAGCGAGTGGCCGACATCGGGGGTGGGTGGGGTGCGTGTGCGCTGGTGGTTGAAGCAGTGAGCAGAGCAAGCGGCTGATGGGGATGCAGCGGCGGGCGGGAGCAAGTGCTCGGCAGGGGTGAGATTTGAATCAGTGAGTGAAACGAGCGGCTGCTGGGGATGAAGCGGCCACTCACTCCCCCTCGCAGACAGGTCGGTGGGGTGGGTGGTGGCGGCGGCGGTTGAAGCTGGGAGCGTGGATAAGAGAAGGCAGCGGAGATGCCGGCAGTGAGCGGCAAGCAGACGGGTGCGGGAGGCAGCGCCAAGAAAGAGAAGTAGGATAGAGTCATAGTTATACAGGACAGAAACAGGCCCTTCAGCCCATCATGTCTGTGCCAGCCATCAAGCACCTAACTATTCTAATCCTATTTTCCAGCAGTTGGCCTGTAGCCTTGTATACTATGGCGTTTCAAGTGCTCATCTAAATACTTCATAAATGTTAAGAGTTCCTGCCTCTACCATCCCTTCAGGCAGTGCGTTCCAGATTCCAACCACCCTCTGGGTGAAAAGCTTTTCCTCAAATCCCCTCTAAACCTTCTGCCCCTTAATTTAAATCTATGCCGCCTGGTTATTGACCCTTCCGCTAAGGGAAAAAGTTTCTTCCTTTCTAGTTTATCAATGCCCCTCATAATTTTGTACACCTCAATCAAGGCCCCCCTCAGCCTTCTCTGCTCGGAGGAAAACAACCCGAGACTATCCAGTCTCTCTCTCCATAGCTGAAATGCTGCAGCCCAGGCAACATCCTGGTGAATCTCCTCTGCACGCTCTCCAGTGCAACCACATCCTTCCTATAGTGTTGTGCCCAGAACTGTACACCGTACTCCAGCTGTGGCCTAACTAGCGTTTTATACATCTCCATCATACCATCCCTGTTGTTGTATTCTGTGCCTCGGCTAATAAAGGCAAGTATCCCATATGCCTTCCTAACCACCTTATATACCTGTGCTGCTGCCTTCACTGATCTAATGACAAGTACATCCAGGTTCCTCTGACCCTCCACTTCCTAGGGTCCTACCATCTATTGTATATTCCCTTGCCTTGTTAGTCTTCCCAAAATGCATCACCTCACACTTCTCAAAGTTAAATTCAATTTGCCACTGCTCTCCCCATCCTACCAACCCATCTATATCGTCCTGTAATCTAAGGCTTTCCTCCTCACTATTTACGACACCACCAATTTTCGTGTCATCTGCAAACTTGCTGATCTTGCCTCCTATATTCACGCCTAAATCATTAATGTACACTACAAACAGCAAGGCTCCCAGCACCGATCCCTGTGGTACACCACTGCTCACTGGCTTCCACTCGCAAAAACAACCCTTGACCATCACCCTCTGCCTCCTGCCACTAAACCAATTTTGGATCCAATTTGCCAAATTGCCCTGGATCCCATGGGCTCTTACCTTCATAACCAATCTCCCATGCAGGACCTTATCAAAAGCCTTACTGAAGTCCATGTAGACTACATCAACGGCTTTACCCTGATCTACACATCTCGTCACCTCCTTGAAAAATTCAATCAAGTTTGTTGGACACAATCTCTCCTGACAAAGACATGCTGACTATCCCTGATTAATCCATGCCTCTCCAAATGGAGATTAATCCTGTCGCTCAGAATTTTTCCAATAGTTTCCCTACCACTGATGTTAGACTCACTGGCCTGTAATCCCTTCTACCCTTCTTCTATAATGGTCCCACATTCGCTGTCCTCCAGTCCTCTGGTACCTCTCCTGTGGCCAGAGAGGATTTGAAAATTTGTGTCAGTGCCCCTGCTATCTCCTCCCTTACCTCACAACAGCCTGGGATACCTCTCATCTGGGCCTGGGGATTTATCCAATTTTAAGCCCGCTAAAACAGCTAATTTGTTCAAGTATATCATAATCCCCCTCCCTGATCTCTACATCATCCTTCTCCATAGTGAACACAGATGAGAAGTAATCATTTAAAACCTCACCTTTTTCCTCTGGCTCCACACACATTGCCACTTTGGTCCCTAATAGAACCTACTCTTTCCCTGGTTATCCTCTTGCCCTTTATATACATGGGATCTTCACTTATCGTGTCCGCCAGTATTTTTTCATGTCCCCGCTTCGCTCTCGTTTTTACTTTTTAAAGACCCCCCTACACTTTCTATACTACCCTAGGGCCTCCACTGTTTTCAGGGATATTATTGGGGGTGGAGTGGGATTGCAGCGATCAAAGTTAAGTTTTTGGTGATAAATTGAGCAGCGCCATCTTTAATCCTGGCAGCTGCTTAAAATGTCGCAGAGACGTTTCAGTGCATGAGGCTGTATTTGTGCATATGCAAGTACTGTGCCACCTCGTGATTGCATTGTCAGCAAATGGAGTCATAAATAAAAGGAGGACAGCAAACTAAATGGCTGATGCGCTGCTTTAACTACTTAAAATTTACATTTGTAGGAATACAAAATGTTTAGCATAATTGAAGCGGATATATAGAAGGATGGGGAAGGTCTGCCTCCTAAATATTAATTTAACTCCTTTAGCATTGTTGGGATTAACTATTCCAAGCAGTTTTCAAAATTGACCAGGTTTACAACACTGTTATTCTAAGTTTGAGATAGCAGGCTCCCCCTCCTTTTGATTTTAAAGATTGTTGCCATATGATTTAAGGTAATCTTGGAAAGCATACATGTTCCCTAGGGTTGCCTTGGAAGTCACTGATTAGTCTGGAGCTCAGTTTCCCATCAAATGCTTTGCCAATCCTGTATCGCAATGGAGGGATGGCAAATGCATATTAGTCGCTCTCTCAAAGTGGTGTTTGGATTATAGTTTTTCTGATGGAAGTATAGTCTTTGTAACATCAATTATATTGTGATATGACCGTCTTTGAGTATATCCTACATTAGGTCTAGCATTGTTCCTATTAATTCCAAGAGCTGATAAACTTTTCTGTTCTTCTATCTTTCTTCTGGTGGTCAACAGTTAAACCATATGATATCACACACCTATTCTTACCTTTTGGAGCCTGATTATTGTCTGATTTTGGCAGTTAGAACTTATGCAAATCTTTCGCTCCTGACCCACAAACAACACCTCTTGTATTTCTCCTGCTCAACAATGAGTTGCCAGTCTTTTTAAAACTGAGGAAAAGCTAAGCAAATTTAATTTTAACAAGACTTTACATCTCAAATTTTTTAAATTGCTATTTCAACAAAGGGTGGACAAATCAGCCACGTTCTTGGTCATTATCCAATTGCCTCCAGATTGTCAGGACAGGATCAGCTTGGCTGTGTGGCCATTGCCGTCAGTTAGCCCACCAACACATTTTTCAGACTCATACGTGAAAAATGAATAATTGAAACAAAGGTAGGCAAAGAATGCTAATGCTTTGTCATTAAGACTGGCGTATATCCCCAGTAAGGATTGAGATTTGTAAGAAAATTCAAACATGAATTGAAGTCCTTTGTTTGTATAAGAAAAATTTGCAAGTGTTTTTACTAATATGGCAAATTGAATCACATTGTTAATTTGAGATGTAATTGATTTCTGTTGTGTCTGTTTATTTTTGCAGAGCAATGGTCAGTAGCTGAAGGAATGCTGGTATGGTGTAAATTCCAAAAGTACCCACATTGGCCAGCAGTGGTAAGGGAGATGAGAAATGAAAATACAAAATATACTAATCTAATAGTGTAAATTTGAGTTTGACATATTTTCGCATTGGTGTTAGCAAACGAAAGACTTGGATTTATGTAGCAACTTTCACAACCACAGGACATCCCAAAGTGCTTTACAGCCAATTTCAGTACTTTCGAAGAGTAAGCACTTGTGTAATGTAGGACACAGCAGCCCATTTTCACACAGCGAGCTCCCTCAAATAGCAATGTGATGATGACCAGATAATCTGCTCTGTGACTATTGGCCTGGGGATAACTCCCCTGCTCCTCTTCAAAATAGTGCAGGTGGCTCAGAGGAGGTTTACAAGATTGATACCTGGAATGAGCGGGTTGTCTTGAGGAAACGTTGGACAGACTGGGCTTGTTTTCACTGGAGTTTAGAAGAGTGAAGGGAGACTTGATTTAAATATATAAGATCCTGAATGGTCTTGACAGGGTGAATGTGGAGGGGATGTTTCCTCTTGTGGGTGAGTCCAGACTAGACACTGTTTTAAAATTAGGGGTCGCCCTTTCAGGACAGACCAGGAGAAATTTTTTCTGAAGGTTGTGCGACTTTAGAATTCTCTGTCTTAGAAGGTGATGGAGGTGGGGTCATTGAATATTTTTAAGGCAGAGGTCGATAGATTCTTGTTAGGCAAGGGAATCAAAGATTATCGGGGGTAGATGGGAGTGTGGAATTCGAGACAAAAACAGATCAGCCATGATCTTAATGAATGACAGAGCAGGCTCGATGGGCTAAATGGTCTACTTCTGCTTCTAATTTGTATGGTATGGCCTTATCTTTTCATCCACCTTGAGGGCAGACCAGGCCTCAGTTTACATCTCATCTGAAAAATGGCACCTCTGGTGCAGCACTTCCTCTGTACTGCAATGGTGTGTTGCTTTTAATTTTTGTGCTCAAGTCATAGAGTAGGATTTGAACCCACTGCCTTCTGACTCAGACAACAGTGCTACCAACTGAGCCACAGCTGGCACAGCAGTTAAAAGATTAACTGCTTCACTAAATTGCTGCGTGTTAATGGTGTCAAATTATGTAATTGCTTCATAACATAAAAAATAAAAGCAGGAGTAGACCCTAAGGCCCATGAAGCCTGCTCCACCATTCAATACGATCATAGCTGATCTTTGGCATCTGCTTCACTTTCCTGCCTGCTCCCCAAATCCCTTGATTTCCTGAGACACCAAGAATCTGTCTATCTCAGCCTTAAATATCTTCAGTGATGGGAGCACCCACAACCCTCTGGGGTAGAGAGTCAAAGATTCACAATCCTTTGAGTGAATAAATTTCTCCTCATCTCAGTCCTAAATGATCGGCCCCTTACCCTGAGACTGTGTCCCTGTGTTCTAGATTCCCCACCCAGGGGAAAGAAGCTCAGTGTCTACCCTGTCAAGCCTCTCAGATCACCTCACCTTCTTCTAAACTCGAGAGTATAGACCCAGTTTACTCAGCCTTTTATCATAGGACAACCCCCTCATCCCAGGGAACAATCTAGTGAACGTTTGCTGTATCACCTCCAGTGCAAGTTTATCCTTCCTTAAAAATGGGACCAAAACTGTGCACAGTGCTCCAGGTGCAGTCTCGCCAAAGCTCTGTACAGTTGTAGCAAGACTGCTTTATTCTTGTACTCCAATCCCCTTGCAATAAAGGCCAACATGCCATTTGCCTTTCTAATTAGAGTCAGAGTTATACAGCACAGCAACAGGCCCTTCGGCCCATCGTGTCTGTGCCGGCCATCAAGCACCTAACTATTCTAATCCCATTTTCCAGTACTTGGCCCGTAGCCTTGTATGCTATGGCGTTTCAAGTGCTCATCTAAATACTTCTTAAATGTTGTGAGGGTTTCTGCCTCTACCACCACTTCAGGCAGTGTATTCCAGATTCCAACCACCCTCTGGGTGAAAACATTTTGCCTCAAATCCTCCTGCCCCTTAAATCTATGCCCCCTGGTTATTGACCCCTCCGCTAAGGGAAAAATCTCTTCCTATCTAACCTATCAATGCCCCTCATAATTTTGTATACCTCAATCATGTCCCCCCTCTGTTCTACCCTCGCCTTTTCAGTTTCCCTTCATAGCTGAAATGCTGCAGCCCAGGCAACATCTTGGTGAATCTCCTCTGCACTCTCACCAGTGCAATCACATCCTTCCTATAGTGTGGTGCCCATAACTGTACACAATACTCCAGCTGTGGCCTAACTAGTGTTTTGTACAGCTCCATCATAACCTCCCGCCTCTTTATATTCTATGCCTTGGCTAATAAAGGCAAGTATCCCATATGCCTTCCTAACCACCTTATCGACCTTCGGTGATCTATGGACAAGTACACCAAGGTCCCTCTGACCTTCTGTACTTCCTAGGGTCCTACCATCCATTGTATATTCCCTTGCCTTGTTAGTCCTCCCAAAATGCATCACCTCGCACTTGTCAGGATTAGATTCCATTTGCCACAGCTCCGCCCATCTTACCAGCCCATCTATATCGTCCTGTAATCTAAGGCTTTCCTCCTCACTATTTACAATACCACCAATTTTCGTGTCATCTGCGAACTTACTTATATCTCCTATATTCATGTCTAAATCATTAATGTACACTACAATCAGCAAGGCTCCCAGCACCAATCCCTGTGGTACACCACTGGTCACAGGCTTCCACTCGCAAAAATAACCCTCGACCATTACCCTTTGTTTCCTGCCACCAAGCCAATTTTGGATCCACTTTGCCAAATTGCCCTGGATCCCATAGGCTCTTACCACCTTAACCAATCTCCCATGTGGGATCTTATCAAAAGCCTTACTGAAGTCCACGTAGCCTACATCAATTGCTTTACCCTCATCTACACATCTAGTCACCACTAGTCATCATTCGAGTTAGTTAGACATGATCTACCCCTGACAAAGCCGTGCTTACTATCCTTGATTGATCCCTGCCTCTCCAAGTGGAGATTAATCCTGTCGCTCAGAATTTTTTCCAATCGTTTCCCAACCACTGATGTTAGACACACTGGCCAGTAATTACCTGGTCTATCTGTGCTACTCTCCTTGAATAATGGTACTACATTTGCTGTGCTCCAATCCTCTGGCACCTCTCCTGTGACCAGAGAGGATCTGAAAATTTGTATCAGAGCCCCTGCTATCACCTCCCTTGCCTCACACAACAGCCTGGGATGCATCTCATCTGGGCCTGGGGATTTATTCACTTTTAAGCCTGCTAAAACATCAAATATTTCCTCCCTTTCAATGTTAATATGTTCAAGTATATCGCAATCCCCCTCCCTGATCTCTACACCTACATTGTCGTTCTACACAGTGAAAACAGATGAAAAGTAATCATTTAAAACCTCACCTATGTCCTCTGGCTCCACACACTGATTGTCACTTTGGTCTGTAATGGGCCCTACTGTTTTCCTGGTTATCCTCTTGCCCTTAATATACATATAAAACACCTTAGGATTTTCCTTTATATTGACCGCCAATATTTTTTCATGTCCCCTCTTCACTCTCCTAATTAAATTAAGTTTCCCCCCTACACTTTCTATACTCCTCTAATGCCGCCGCTGTTTTCAGTGCTCCAATTCTGCCATAAGCGTCCTTTTTTTTTCCTTATCCATTCCCCTATATCCCTTGACATCCAGGGTTCCCTGGACTTGATGGTCCTACCCTTCACCTGTTGGCTCTGAACCCTCACTATTTCCTCTTTGATCCCCACTGGCCTGATGTAGACTTTCCTACAAGTAGCTGCTCCCAGTTCACTTTAGCCAGATCCTGTTTTATCAAATTGAAATCTGCCTTCCCCCAATTCAGTACCTTTATTTCTGGCCTGTCTTTGTCCTTTTCCATGACTACCTTAAATCTTAGAGTTATGGTCACTGTCCCCGAAATGCTCCCCCACTGATACTTCTACCACTTGTCCAGCTTCATTCCCTCGGATTAGGTCCAGTGCTGCCCCTTCTCTTGTAGGACTTTGTACATACTGGCTCAAAAAGCTCTCCTTTATGCATTTTAAGAATTCCTCCCCCTTTAAACCCTTTGCACTAAGACTATCCCAGTTGATATTAGGTAAGTTGAAATCCCCTACTATCATTACCCTATTATTTTTACACCTCTCTGAGATTTGCCTACATATCTGTTCCTCTATCTCTCCCTGACTGGAGGCCTGTACTACACCCAGCCAAGTGATTGCCCCGCTTTTGTTTTTAAGTTCTACCCATATGGCCTCATTTGAGAAACCTTCTAAGATATCATCCCTCCTTACTGCAGTAATTGACTCCTTGATCAACAGTGCCATACCACCTCCTCTTTTATCCCCTCCCCTATCACGCCTGAAGATTATATACCCTGGAATATTGAGTTGTCAGTCCTGCCCTTCCCTCAGCCATGTCTCAGAGAGCAATAATATCATAATCCCATGTGCTAATCAATGCCCTCAATTCATCTGCCTTATTAGTAAGACTCCTTGCATTAAAGTAAATGCAATCCAGCCTTGCCTTTTTCACTTATGCCTTAACAGGTCTATATTTGCTCTGCCTTCCAGACTGACTCAGTTTCTTTTCTATATTTGGCTGTGCCTCACCCCCTACTGTACCACCACTCTGTATCCCACCCCGCTCCCAGATTAGTTTAAACCTTCCCCCCCCCCCCCCCCCCCCAAACAGCACTAGCAAACCTCCCAGCAAGGATGTTGGTCCCGTTCCGGTTCAGGTGCAACCCGTCCAACTTGTACAGTTCCCACCTTTGCCAGAAGCAGACCCAGTGATCCAGGAACCTAGAGCCCTCCCTCCTGCACCTTCTCCTCAGCCACGCATTCATCTGCTCTATCCTCCTATTCCTATACTCGCTAGCACGTGGCACAGGGAGTAATCCAGAGATTACAACCTTGAAGGTCCTGCTTTTTAATCTGCCACCTAGCTCCCTAAATTCTTGTTGCAGGATCTCATTCCTCTTTCTACCTATGTTGTTGGTACCAATGTGTATCACGACCTCTGATCGCTCACCCTCCTCCTTCAGAATGTCTTGCAGCCGCTCCGTGACATCCTTGACCCTAGCACCAGGGAGGCAACATACCATCTTAAAGTCTCATTTGAGGCCATAGAAACACCTATCTGCACCCCTTACGATAGAATCCCCTATCACTATAGCTCTTCCACCCCTTTTCCTGCCCTGCTGTGCAGCTGAGCCCTCCATGGTGCCACGAATTTGGCTGTTGCTGCTTTCCCCTGGGAGGTCATCCCCCCCCCCCCACCCCCCCCACCCCCAACAGTATCCAAAGCGGTATATCTGTTTGAGAGGGGGATGGCCACAGGGGACTCCTGCACTACCTGCTTTCGCCTACTCCTCCACCTGGTGGTCGCCCTTCCCTTTACTGCCTCTGCAGCCATTACCTGCAGTGTGACCAATTGCTTGATGTACCTGAATGCTTACTTTGTTCCTTGTACGAGCACACCCAAATCCCTCTGAACATCAACATTTACAAGTTTCATGTCTTTTTAAAAATACTCTGCTTTTCTATTCTTACTACTAAAGTGAATAACCTCACACTTACCCACATTATACTCCATCTGTCATCTTGTTGCCCACTCACTTAACCTGTTTATATCTCTTTGTTGTCCTCTCAGCTTGCATTCCTACCGAGCTTTATATCGTCAACAAACTTAGACACATTACTCTGTCTCATCATCTAAGTCATTAATATACATTGCTGGGGCCTCAGCAATTTACATCGATCCTTGTGACACTCTGACTTGAAAATGCCCCATTCATCCCTATTCTTTGCTTCCTGTCAGTTAACCAATCCTCTATCCATGCTAACATATTGCCCCCAACTCCATGAGCCCTTATCTTGCCTATTAACCTTTAGTGTGGCACTTTATCAAATGTCTTTTGGAAATCCTGGTATACTACAACTCTTGGTTCCCCTTTATCTACCCTACTAGTTGTATCTTCAAATAACTCTTATAAAAATTTGTCAAACACGATTTCCCTTTCGTCAAACCATATTAACTTTGCCTAATCATACTATGCTTCACTAAGTGCATTGCTAAGACTCCCTTTTCCGGACAACTGATGTCAGGCTGACTGGCCTGTAGTTCCTGTTTTCTGTTTCCCTCCTTTCTTGAATGGTGGTGTTACATTTGCTAACTTCCAATCCACTGGGACCCTTCTAGAATCTGGGAAATTTTGGAAAATCATAAATGCATCCACTATCTCAAGCTACCTTTTTTAAGAACCTTAGGTTGTAGGCCATCAAGTCCTGGAGATTTGTCAGATTTTAGTCCCTTAACTTTCTCCAATACTTTTTCTCTGCTGATATCAATTACCTTAATTCCCTCACTCTTATTAACCCCTAGGTTACCCTCTATTTCTGGTATGTTACTTGTGTTTCTACTGTGAAGACAGACAAAATATTTGTTCATGTGGAGTTGAGGGTTCATTCACACCAAAACTGTAACGTGATCATATTCTTCATTATGAAGGAGAGTGAAAGTATTTGAATCCGAAACTAGGGTCCTGAATCTAAATAAAGGAAACTATGAAGGTATGAGGCGTGAGTTGGCTGTGATAGATTGGGGAACTTTACTAAAAAGGTTGACAGTGGATAGGCAATGGATCATATTTAAAGAACACGTGCATGAATTACAACAATTATTCATTCCTGTCTGGTGCAAAAATAAAACCAGAAAGGTGGCTCAACAGTGGCTTACAAAAGAAATTAGGGATAGTATTAGATCCAAAGAGGAGGCATATGAAATTGGCAGAAAAAGCAGCAAGTCTGAGGTTTGGGAGCAGTTTAGAATTCAGCAAAGGAGAACAAAGAGGTTGATTAAGTGGGGGGAAATGGAATATGGGAGTAAACTTGCAGGGAACATAAAAACTGACTGTAAAAGCTTCTACAAACACGTGAAGAGAAAAAGATCAGTGAAGACAAATGTAGGTCCCTTACAGTCAGAAATGGGGGAAATTATAATAAGGACAAAGAAATGGCAGAACAGTTAAATACATACTTTGGTTCTGTCTTCACAAAGGAGGGCACAAATAACCTCCCAGAAATGTTAGGGAACCAAAGGTCTAATGAGAGGGAGGAACTGAAGGAAATCAGTATTTGTAAAAAAAAAAAGTGTTGGGGAAATTAATGGAGTTAAAGGCTGACAAATCCCCAGGGCCTAATAATCTACATCCCAGAGTACTCAAGGAAGTGGCCCTGGAAATAGTGGATGCATTGGTGGTCATCTTCCAAGATTCTATAGACTCTGGAGCAGTTCCTACAGATTGGAGGGTGGCAAATGTAACCCCACTATTTAAAAAAGGAGAGAAAACACAGGGAACTGCAGACCAGTTAGGCTTACATCAGCAGTGGGGAAAATGCTAGAGTCCATTATAAAGGATGTGATAGCAGAACACCTAGAAAACATAAACGGGATTGGGCAAAGTCAGCATGGGTTTACGAAAGGGAAGTCATGCTTAACAAATCTGGAGTTTTTTTGAGGATGTAACTGGTAGAATAGATAAGGGAGAACCAGTGGATATGGTGTATTTGGATTTTCAGAAGGCTTTTGATAAGGACCCACATAAGAGGTTAGTGTGAAAAATTAAAGCACATGGGATTGGGGGTAATATGCTGTTATGGATTGAGTATTGGTGACTGACAGGAAACAGAGTGTAGGAATAAACGGGTCTTTTTCTGGATGGCAGGCAGTGACTAGTGGGGTACCACAGGAATCAGAGCTGTTCACTATATATTAATCACTTGGGTGAGGGAGCTAAATGTAACATTTCCAAGTTTGCAGATGACACAAAGCTGGGGTGGGAATGTGAGCTGTGAGGAGGATGAAAAGAGACTCCAATGTGATTTGGACGTTGGGTGAGTGGGCAAATGCATGGCAGATGCAGTATAACATGGATAAATGTGAGGTTATCCACTTTGGTTGTAAAAACAAAGGCAGATTATTATCTGAATGGTGATAGATTGAGAAAGAGGGAGGTGCAACGAGACCTGGATGTCCTTGTACACCAGTCGCTGAAAGCAAGCATTCAGGTGCAGCAAGCAATTAGGAAGGTGAATGGTATGTTGGCCTTCAGTGCAAGAGGATTTGCGTACAGAAGCAAGGATGTCTTACTGCAGTTGTACAGGGCCTTGGTGAGACCACATCTGGAGTATTGTGTGCAGTTTTGGTCTCCTTATCCTAGGAAGGATGTTCTTGCCTTGGAGGGAGTGCCAAGAAGATTTACTAGGCTGATTTCTGGATGGCAGGATTGACGTATGAGAAGAGATTGGGTCGGCTAGGCCTATATTCACTAGAGTTTAGAAGAATGAGAGGGGATCTCATAGAAACCTATAAAATTCTAACAGGACTGGACAGGCTGGATGCAGGGAGGATGTTCCCGATGGCTGGGGGGTCCAGAACCCAGGGGTCAGAGTCTCAAGATACAGGGTATGCCATTTAGAACCGAGCTGAGGAGAAATTTCTTCACTCAGAGGGTGGTGAACCTGTGGAATTCTCTACCGCAGAAGGCTGTGGAGGCCAAATCATTAAATATATTCAAGAAGGGGATAGATATATCAATGCCAAAGGGATCAAGGAATATGGGGAGAAAGCGGGAACAGGGTACTGAATTAGACGATCGGCCATGATCTTTTTTTGAATGGCGGAGCAGGCCTGAAGGACCGAATGGCCTACTCCTGCCCCTATTTTCTATGTTTCTATGTAATATCAGTGCAAAGTGGTTTTCCTTCACTTCAACTATTATGTATACTGTTCGCAATTTTTTTGACTAAATGAAGCCTAGACCAGAGTCCAGACCCACCCTGAGATGAGTGGAGCAGAGTGGGACTCTCTGGAGGCAGTAGTCTCCCTCCACTTTGCTTTAGAGTCCATTTGGAACTTGGCAGCTGCGCCAAATCTTGCATCCTTTCCCCGGGATTCCACCAAAGGTATGTCAGGGATTCTTCACACAAATTGTGCCCCCTGATTTATACTTCAAGTTTAGTTCTGTGCGAAGCTGGCATAGTGTAAGACTGGCTTTTCCTTACGATTGTTTGAGAATACAACAGGATAAACTGTTTTAGAGCCAAGTCACATTGTGAGTGACTAACAGTCAAGGTAGTGAGCATCTAGGAGCCAATTTAATTTTTATGAAAAACCAACTGTGTATAAATGAATGCAAGCCTGGTAACAGTGGGCAATCTGTTCATGTTCAGGAATACTGAGAATTAATCCAATCCAAAAACAAGTATTTTGCTTGTAAGGTTCTTGTTAAAGGTAAATTGAGACTCTTGGAGAATTGCATATGAGAGGGAGGGGTTATAAATGAAAAATGAATATTGAATTCCAGAGCAAACCTGGTGTGACATCAGCTACATGAAAGGGAAGATTCCATTCCATCACAACAGTACTGGGTGCAGCAGCCATTGTTGGCCATCCCATGAGTACAGCAAGCTGTACTTTTTAAGTCACCAGTAAAGTTTGGATTTATCCGCTTTTGTAAGAATGCATCTCTTCTTTAAACAGGTAAGAAGTGTAAAGTCCAGGATCAAAAAGGCCAGCATATTGTTTGTTGATGAAAATATAGTAGATGCAGAAAAGAATAAAAAAGGGTAAGTGAAGTTCCTTTCAAAAAAATGCCATTAAATAGCCTCATTGTAGTATGCTTCAATAGCACCAATTTTTTTTTATTGTCTAAGCTGTATATCCCACTTTTTCTTCTCTGCTTTGTATTGTGGAATTGAGCATGAAATTCCTAATCCAATTTTGTATTGATGTGTGTAATATTCATCTGTGACTGCATTTTGTATGGATTTGCTGTGGCTGCCCATTATCCAGTCTACTTTTCTCTTTATTGCCCACTCCATGTCTGATTTCCTCACCCCACCCCACCCCAACCCCATCTCTTTCCTGAAATTTCTGACTTTGGCTATGGTTTTGTTACATTGGCTTGGGGCATCCTCCAGTATCCGCCTCAAGTAGAAGTTATATGCACATTATCACAACTGAGCCTAATCCTGCCATCCCTTGATGATGTCATTGTGACAGAGCTATTGTTGTTTGCCTTTTGATTAACTTATCTGAATCAAATTCTTCAGTATATACGTTGGTATATATCATTTCAAAATAATTGATGAAGCAGTGTTAGTTCTAAGTTAAATTTTTCTGATTATTTCCCATGCCTAAGGGGTCTTGTATGAGTTATCATAGATGATTGCATTGGCTTTTAAAAAATTTGGTGCTTAAGTTTGATAATCCACAAACATTTTAACACATTCCCTTTTTAAACCTAATGTACGGATCAGTATTAGTGTCGTAACACAATGAACTGTACCAATTAATGCTATTTTTGAATTCTGCAGCTTTAATGTGTCTATGAGGACCCTGAAACCATTTGATTGTGAAAATCGACATCAGTTAACAGTAAGTTTACACATTTTATTTTCATATCCCATCAATTTTCATAAAATAAGGAATTCATACAGTAATTTAGAGATGCTCTGATAGTTTCATGGATAAGTTAATTGCCACATAGATTATGATCTCCGGTTTGATGACTGATCTGTGCTGTAATAGTTGGTGTTCAGGTGACAGTTACAATTTAGTTCATCGTTCTTCTGCTGGGGGTGGGGTGGGGCGAAAGCAGCCAAAGGTCTTGCTTTTGATTACTGTACATACACTGGAAAGTGCATGTGTTTTGGCATAGGGGTGAGCAGAACTGGGTTCAGCTGTGTGATCGCTACAGTTTAATGGGCTGTTAATGCTTGCTATCTTCACATGAAAATGACCAATGCTCTTGAAGCTGTAACTCCGCATTATTCAGCTTCAGGAGATTTCTGGAGGGACAAGGAGTATTGTAGTATCAAATTCTATGATACAACTTACAATCGTAATATGTTAAATAATGGTGCAGCCATATTGTGTTTTTTTGTTGTATTGTGACTTGGGATATCATTAGTATTGACAGATTTGGGACAAGTTGAAATGTTGAATTAATACAGTTTGCATTTGTCAGTGAATCTGTGACATGGTCATAAATCATCAGGGGCAAGTTGAAACATTTGTTTCACGTGGAGGGACATTAGAATGTGAATGGCTACTGAAGAATAGTCACAGCGTTTAAGGGAAATTAAATGAACCCTTGAAAGCAAGTATTGAAAAGAGCAAGGAAGTGCAATTCGTGTAGCTAGCTCTAATATATCAAAGGCTCAACTGCATCTTGTGTTAAATTTCTAATACCATATTTGAAGTTATAGAATTTGGGAATGCTAACAACTCCTATAAATATTTGACAGCAACATTTCACAATGCAGGCTGTTAATGTGCCAATGTAATTATTAGATTGAATAGATGGTTGTATATCAGAAGCATGTTTTCAAACTTTGAACTTAATATTTGTAAGATCCTTGTAATTGCTGAATCTCTTATTACAGGCTGCAGCACGGCACATTTACAAGACTTCAGTTGATTGGTGTGTGGCTCTAATTGATGACTATCGAATCAGAAGAGGTAAGAGTTTTTTTTAAATGTTTGATTGAGTTGAATACTTTTGAAAAGAGCACAAGACTTTACAACACAATTATCTCACTGTCATTTTTTTCCTATTTTCTTGCTTTCTCTCCTCTTCCAAGCCCTGCCGAAAAATCTTGTTCATGTTTATCAATATTTTCTAGAATATGGAGCACATTTGCAGTCTGTGTTCAGTCACGGAAATGTTATCTTCAGCTGCTGTTATTTACACTTGGACATTGTTGTGGGTAGGAGAGGAGGAAAACCTACCCCTGTATCCATAGCACCATAGTGCACATATCTATCTGGTCCCCTGCAGGACCATCAGAAAGCAAATCACTCTAAACATTTAAGTTGTGAGTTAACTTACTCATTTCAATTACTTAATAATACCTAAATAAAATTCATCTGCTTAACCAGCTATATTGAAATGTCTTGGCAGGTTGTGGGTCCTTCACTGGTTCCTTTGTCGAGTACTGTACAGCTGAGCTTAGTAAGTAGAGTTGATTTTTGATTCTTTTTCTGTTGTTTTTCCAATCCACTGTTTTAATTTAAGAATCCAACATTGTGTTACTGAATGAGCTAGGTTGAACTGAAGATCCATAAATTAAGATTGTTTTGCTGCTTCAATAGAATTGATGCCCCAAAAAAACGTGTTTTTTTTGGTGGACCTTTGCTTAGAGTATGAAAGGTATAGAGAATTTTTTTTCTCCAATGGCTTAGATGTAAAGTCAACATCTCTGAGCCACACAAAGCAAGAAAGTCCCAGGTATAATCCAAAGTCTGTCCTTGAGCTAGCTGATGTCATCCATATCAGTGATCAGAGGCTCGAAGTGGTAGAGCATTGCTGAGTAAAGAAGTCATCACAATTTGCAAATATATCGTGCCTTTAGTAGTAGAACTTCCTAAGGCACTTCACAGGATGGTAATTGAACAAAAATTGACACTGGACTAAAGGCAGTGATCATTAGGACAGGTAGCCAAAAGGTTGGTCAAAAGGGAAGCTTTTAAGGAGCCCCTTAAAGGAAGAGGGGAATGTTTATGAAGGGAATTCCAGATGGCTGAAGGTGTGACTGCCAATGGTGGGGTGATGGAAATGGGCAAATGGACAAAAGGCCGGAATTAGATTAACACGGTTGCAGGGCTGGAGGAGGTTTCGGAAATGGGAGCAGTGAGGGCATGGAGGGATTTGAAAACTGGGAGAAATTTAAAATCAAGGAGTTTGGGGGAATAGGAACCAGTGTAGATCAGTGAGCTCAGGGGTGAAGGGTGAATGGGACTTGGTATGAACCAGGATATGGGCAGCAAAATTTTGGATTAGCTTGAGAGGTAGAAAATGAGAGCCCAGCCAGGAAAGCATTGGAGTAATTGAGGCCGGAAGTAAGGTGGTTGTAGAGCACCCCCTGTTGAAAATGCATGCATTATTTGTTTTCAGTAAAATGTGGCCTCACCAAACCCAATGTCTGTCTGTGGTGAATTTTATCATTAATGTAAAATATTTAAGCGAGCAGCCTGAACAAGCATTTTCAATATTTGTTTTGAAGGTAATAGTTATATTCGTTTAGTAGAAAGGTAGAGTGCAATTATTTGCTGTACTATATTCCATGTAACATTTCCTTTCCAAAAGTGGTGGTGGTTGGAGTTCTGAACATTTTGCAGGATCGATGGGATGTTTTTATTTGACTATGGTTCTTTCATACCATCATTTATTATTACAAAACTTAATTTAATATAATTCTGCTTAGTGTTCCATGTTAAATATATCTTCCTTTTTAATCATGTAGATTTTAGTACAAGGCTGTAGTAGATGCTTTATAAACAATAGTCACTGGAAAGCTGCAGCATATGAGGTCTGAAGGGCTTATATGTTTATTTGATTGGTTAAAGTTCAGCTATTGACAACACTTTGATCTCCTATCAGCTGCACTTGGAAAAATAAATACCCCAACCTATCTTGTTCTGGGTGACGGCACAGACCCTTTTTTTGTGCTAGTGGGTGTGTCTTATGGAATGCCACTGATTCACAAGCTCTGTTTCTGGTTTACTTAGCAGAGGGAAACAGTGCAGTGTGTCTGGCATCATGATATCAGTTTCCCAATGAGGCTGCTTTAATTAAACCAAACCCATAATGACATCATTATGCTTGGCATGTGGGCACAAAATGGGTCTCTGTACTTCCAAGTGTTGAATGTTGGCAATGAGAAATAAAGCGAGGTGATCAGTTTAGTGACTAACTAAACTAGAAAAGGAAGCTTAAAATTACATCTTTAAATCTCCTAACCCTGCTTTCTGTGGTTCATAGCAAGTGAATAATGAATGTCGCACATTCCAAGAAACTGAGAGTACCATTATTTCAAAAGAAAGCTTGCTGTTGATGGTTATAGCGATGCCTTTGTTTTCATAATTATCCAAGTTCAATTTCTTTTCTTCCTCTGTAGGTATCCCAGTGCGAAAATCATTTGGACAAGATCCTTCACTCATGACTTTCCCGTACACTTCAATTGCAAATCAAGTAGAAGAGCATTCTGATTCTGAATGTGAGACCACACCAACCAGACAACAGCCTACCAGAAAACTGCTCCCTGATAGGAAGAAAGCTGCCAGGGACCGAGCTAATGAAAAGCTTGTGCAATTCATTGTCAAGGCAAGGGGTGCAGAGAAGCACCTTCAGGCTGTAATTAAGCGAGAGAAGCATTCTAGATGGCTTGAGGAGTTCAAAACCCGTACCCGCAACTCGAGTGTCATTGACACATACCTTGAAGATGACTGGCAGGTGGACAAAGTTGTCAACTACTTAAAAACTGTGTGTGAAAGGAGTGTGAGCACAAAGCTCTTTGAAGACTATGAGAGGTCTAGGTTTATCTTGGATGTCCTTTTGCCAGAGGTGAGCTCGAATGGAGCATGTAGAGGGTTAGTCTTCATATGTGATTGACAAACTACAATATGTGAATGAATGTAAAGTTAAATTACATTGGGGTGACCACTTTGCAGAACACCTCCGTTCAGTCCGAAAGCATAACCCCAAGCTTCCGGTTGCTTGCCATTTCAGCACAGCCCCCCTGCTATTATGCCCACATTTCTGTCCTTGGCCTGCTGCGTTGTTCCAGTGAACATCAACGCAAGCTCGAGGAGCAGCACCTCATCTTTCAGTAAGGCACTCTACAGCCTTGCGGACTCAACAGGGAGTTCAGTAATTTCGGAGCATGACTGGCATTTTTTCTGTTTTATTTTTTAACCCTGTGCCTATTTTTTAAGTTTGTGCTTTTGGACAGAGTTGTTCATTACTCTGACATTAACACTCTCTCTGGACTAATGCTTTGTCTTTGACCACAAGCATTAACACTCTCTTTGCCTTTGTCCCATGACATCTTTGTTATTTAATCACTCCTACCCTCTGCCCTATCTCACACACCTTCCCTTTTGTTCTCTTCCCCACCAACCTCCCTCCCCCTTCACTTGCTTTAAACCTAATTCTTTTCTAACCTATGCCAGTTCTGATGAAAGGTCACAGACCTGAAACAGTAACTCTGCTTGTCTCTCCACAGATGCTGCCTGACCTGCTGCGTATTTCCAGCACTTTTTGTTTTTATTACTTTTCCTGTGCCTAATGAAGTACTAAATCTTTCAGATTAGAAAATGGATAGATAATTTCCAGGCTCGGCTGAATTGGCTGAGTTTAGTTGGAGCTCCCCACTTGGTTTCATTGCTTTACCAGAATCATACCAGGGCTTTGGGTTAAATTGAGGACAGATTGCATAAGCTTGGCTTGTATTTCTTTGAGTTTAGAAGGTTGAGGGGGCATCTGATCGAGATGCTTAAAATGATAAAAGGATTCAATGGAGTAAATATAGAGAAACTATTTCCTCTGTTGGAAGAATCCAAAACTAGGGGGTGTAATCTTAAAATTAGAGCTTGGCCATTCTGGAGTCATGAAGAAGCACTTTTTTACACACACGTTGGTGGAAATCTGGAATTCTCTCTCCCTAAAGGCTGTGGATGCCAGAGTCAAATGGAATTTTTAACACTCAGATCATTCAGTTAAGGTTCCCACTTTTTTTTTTTACATTTGTTGTTTGCATTTATCCAGAGCAAGATGCATTTTATTTAATGGGTGTATTGGCTGAAAATCTTTTTTTAAAGAAACAAGCAGAATCTTGTAAAAGGCTGTATTTAACCATAACCTACTGACTTTTTATAAAGTGTAAAATTTTTAACTGAATTGCTTTGAAACCTACTGATATCAGTAATGCAACGTGTTTGGTATTTTGGCTGGTCCATCATTTCCATCAGGGGGTGAGGTTTTAAATCTTGTAGCATACCATAGTGCTGGTTGGGTTGGTGGCTGTTGGGACAGCGAAGAGTGGGTAGAAAATGTTCTTAAACTAAGAGGGAAAGGGAGAGTCTTTTGTTTTATGTAGCTTCTTAAATGACTTCAGTACGTCCCAATTACAGAGCACAAAAATAAAACGTGATTGTTTTCATTTGGTTTGTTACCAGATTACAGACAATGAGAACTTAGTAGCAGGGTAGAGCACTAACAGAATTTAGTGTTTGAAGCTTAATCTCCTCTATTTCTTTATATCTGGTTTCCCCAGTATCTCAAGGCATTAATATCTTTTGCCATTTGTATTAGTAATTTCTTTACTGAGATAGCATTCTGCAGTTGGTAATTGTTCTGGTACCTCACTCATGTGATTATACATGTGTACAGCGAATTTCAGTAGAATGTTAGACCTTGGCAGCACAAGTTAACCTTATCCACACATGCATTTCCTTAAATCAGGAACAAGAACCCTGACCGATTTTAATTCTCCTCTTCCCATTCCCCTACAATAGCAAGTACCAAGGCCCATTATAATACTTGTACCATTACTTCACAAGATCGCCTCAATCAACACACCAAATCTTTGTGTGGCTTAGATACTCACTGGATAAGTCCACTACTTCTCTTGAACCAAACTCTTGATGCTTTTGGTCTCGTGCTTGGTTTCATTCTTGCACTGTACTTCATAAAACTAAAGAAACTTTGGTTTCTCTTTCACTGTAGGCCATTATCTGTGCAATTGCAGAGGTTGAACAAATGAGCATCAAGAAAGCAGAGGAAAAGTATATGAAAGGCCCACTTCACAGCGAAAGGTAGGAACTGTGTATGTAATCCAAGCATATATATTGAATATAGAAAGATTGTCAAAAAGTAAGTAATGGTGTTCCTTAAATTAGTTTTGAACCATAGATTTCCCTAGGTATGACCTTTGGCACCTCAAAAATATATATTATATAATCTATATAGCCAAACAATGTGTTCCCAAAATTCTGAATTTTACATTTGTTAAAAATCATTCAATAACTTGTACACTCCAGAAAAACTAAAATAGCACGATGGGTCAATTACGCTTTATTGTCTCTAAAGTATCACTTCCTACAAAAGAAATAACATGGGAGCTATATATTTCTTTTAGTGCAATGAAATATATATATGAAATATGTCCCAGCATTTGTTCCTGCCAATTTCCTCCTTGATAGCTCTTTGCTGGCTACATTAGCTCATCCAATTGGCCACATTTCATGTAAGCACCTAAACAATGAGCGTTGGCTGGACGTTCTGATGACAATCAGGGTCGTAACTGCAAAAATTGACACTGTTCTTTGCCAGCATTCACGCATGTGCACATTCCCATCTGGTTTCATCAGTGAACCTCCTAACCCAGTATTGCAGATCCTAGCCAAGAGCGACGTTTCAATTCATTCCATCTTCGCTGCCTCTGGAGAATCCTTGGCATCAGGTGGCAGGACCGTATCTCCAACGCAGAAGTCCTCGAGGCGGCCAACATCCCCAGTATATACACCCTACTGAGCCAGCAGCGCTTGAGATGGCTTGGCCATGTGAGCCGCATGGAAGATGGCAGGATCCCCAAGGACACATTGTACAGTGAGCTCGTCACTGGTATCAGACCCACTGGCTGTCCATGTCTCCGCTTTGAAGATGTCTGCAAACGCGACATGAGGTCCTGTGACATTGATCACAAGTCATGGGAGTCAGTTGCCAGTGATTGCCAGAGCTGGCGGGTAGTCATAAAGGCGGAGCTAAAGCGTGGCGAGTCGAAGAGACTTAGCAGTTGGCAGGAAAAAAGACAGAAGCGCAAGGGGAGAGCCAACTGTGTAACAGCCCCGACAACCAATTTTATCTGCAGCACCTGTGGAAGAGTCTGTCACTCTAGAATTGGCCTTTATAGCCACTCCAGGCGCTGCTTCACAAACCACTGACCACCTCCAGGCGTTTACCCATTGTCTCTCGAGACAAGGAGGCCAAAGAAGAAGAAGATTGTAAGATCAGCTAATCCTTAAATGGAACAGGGGACATTCCTGATCTGCATGGCTGTTACTTGATGCCCATAATCTAGTATTGGTTCTAGCTTTATTTAGATGCTGAAAGCCTGATTCCTTCAGTACAATATATGGGCCACAAGGGTAACCCCTTAAATACAATCTTTCACATACAATATTTCATTGTGTCTTCTGTAAGCATAACAGTCATAGCCAGTGCTAAAATAAAATATCTTAATACCCTTTATCCTGGTAGATGAACTTTTCGGAAATATTTATTAGACTACTCTTTAAACTGGAAGTGGAAAATTGGGTGGTTTGGGAAATTTTCATTTTACTCAAAGTACTTGAACAACAGAAAAAGACACCCAACAGATGAATTATAGGACTTGTTCTTCTAACTTAGAATTGAACTGTATAAGGGGGTGAGGTACTAGTGTTAAACATCTGGTGACCGTAACAAGTTGAGGTGATGCAGTCACAAAAAAACTGATTTGCACAACTGTTGCGTTTACTTAAGTCCACCTTTTTGCTACAGCATGTTGATACCAATACACTATGTCTAGTGGTAATGAGAATATTTACTTGCTGGCTACATTTTAAGTTTCTCCAAGTAAATGATTTTAAATAAAATAACCTTTATGGGCTTGTTCGAAAATATTTTGCAGGGAAGTTGAACATTTTAACAAGGAAATTGAGAAAGAGATGAAGCTGAAACAGAAGCTGTTGAATGAAGAGGAATCCACAGACTAAAGCTTTCATTCGTGAAATGAAAAACATGTATATAAAATTGAATTAAATCCATATTTTTGTGCAACAAAGTAATATCATTTTTGATAGCAAGAATTTAAATGTTTCTTATGAAATGTTGAAACCAAGGGTGTACAGGTAACTTGGAAATTAAAAGCATGTAAATATCCCATTTGGGGAAGCTTATTAACTGCTTAATGCTCAAGTACTTATCAAGCATTTAAGGCTTGAGCTTAAGTTTTTTTTTTTACTTTCGAGTGATGAACCTTATTATTTCACAAAAACTTGGCATTCTGGCAAGCAGAGTTAAAATTTATATCCTACTTATTGTGTCCCATTCTCCAAACACTTGTACTTTCTTGTATTTTTTGGAATAGGTAACTGGTTTTGTGATATGACACCAATATTTCCCCCTAAAATGGGGAGTAATGGTATCAGGCTTCACTGTTGCTGCATGTACAGTATAATGCAGGAGAATATGACATCAGTGAAAATCTCACACATTGAGGCATTTGCCCTTTTTTGTTGGTCTAGGTCTAGACTGGTGATTTAACTTTTAACTCTTGTTAATAGAGCTCACATGATATTTAGGGTATCAAAACTTAATTAAAAATGAAGCATGTTGCATTTGAGTAACTTTAAAAAAAAAAAATCCCCATTCTCTGGTATGTAGTGTTGATTATTGACGAATGTTAAGTATGGCATGGTTTCAAATTAAGACTGCATGTTAGACCAAGACCAATAAATTTAGTAAAATTCAGTGACCGTAATGGTGGTTCTGGTATTCTCTCATGCTCACTGCAGTGAACACACACATTGAGTTCCTCCTATTGACTGCTTACAAATTCCATCAAGCAGGCACTTTAATGTAGATACTTTTGCTTTGGTCATGCCACAGGAGCTGGTCTGGTCCCGCAGCCTTAGCTTCAAGCTGTGACCAACCTTTCCTTATCCTGGTAAAGAAATTCTGGAGCTACCGTTGTTTTGTGAAGACCGAGCAAGCTTTCTGATTTTTACAGTTCATATCTGTGCCTAGATCAGTCAAGGGATAATGTGTTTCAAAGAAAATCACAAGCTTGCGTTTTGAGTTGACCATATTTTGCATTTTGTGTGATGTAAATGTGGATTCTATATGGAAATGTAATTTAATACAACTTGATGGGCAGTATTTTCCCTGCTTCTGATATGAATCACCCAGTTTCACACTTGCCTAATATTGTAAATTAGTTACATTCATTCTAGTAGCGAGTATATGCATGAACCTTTTGTGGAATGTATCAGTTCAGAATGTTGAACGGCAGTCTTTAATGACAAACCCTTATTTAATCCTTCTGTCCCACACTATGTATTAAAAGAGAATTCTGCTCAATGCAGGACCTGGGTAAACTCATTACTGCTTTTTCTTAAAAAAACCTTTTTCAGTTTCTTAGTTAAGATGAAGATTTTTGTATAACAGTTTGCATTTGTATAGTGCTTTAATGTAAAATACCAAGCAGACATTTCCTACAAGTGGTCGGGTGGAAGAGGAGGAGAGAAATAAAATAGCTAGTGTTACGACCGAGTTGGGAGGAGTGTACTGTTAATTCAGTCCTACTTCTCCACAGGTCGCAACATATTTTAATTTAAATTTTCCTACTTACTGAAACAGTCAATCAGATACACTATTTTCCGCAGAATAGAACACACTAACCAGGTTTCTAAACCAGTCTTAACTAGTAATGAAGTAAAAATGGTGTATCTCATCAAATTTTTAAAAATTCAACATTACATTTTTAAAAGTCCCCTTTCTACCTTAACTAAATTTTAAAGTCCCTTTTTCATTTAGTCCCTTCACATTCACACACGTGATGTATACACCGATTAACCGAGAAAAATTTTAAAAAGGATTTTTCGATCAAAGCTCTATTACAGACAAAAAAACACACCCTGGCAGCTCACTTGCCCACCCCTGAAAATACGGCTGATGAGATACGCTGCACCAAACTGGCACACAGTCCAACCTCCGAGCACACGCAGACAGGTCATTAGAATCTTCCAGAATTGTTCTCTTCAGGCGGCAATGAAAAGTAATTTAGCAGGCCTTTCTCAAATACAGGAAACGAGATGAATTGACACAGCGGACTTCACAGAATTATTTAGGGAATTGCGGGAAAATGAGCTAGGTTGTAGCCTTCTGTTCTTCCTTGGAATTCTCTCCATCTTCTGTAGCAGATTTGACTTTTATCTGCTCCTTCCAGAAGGTAAAACCACACACATACACACACACACAATCTCTCAACCAGGGAACTTGACTGTTTTTCTGCCCATCTATGTGCTCTCTGTTACTACTGGGTTTGCCTAATGAAAGGAGCAGTTGTCACTTTTCTGCCCCTGTTACCAGGGTTTCCACTCCATTTCCAACCCAAGCTATGTGACAATAGCAACACTTGCCAATCCGGCTCCCTCAGTCCTTTTGATGGCTTCCTTTTTCAACAAAACTGGTCCAACATTTATTCAGCTTAACCATAAATTCCTTTTAAAAATATTTTTTAACTGAAAAGAATCACTTTCATAACACTAAAGGAGCAGCTGATGAATATGGAGGGAGGGATTGAGAGCTCACTGCAAGCTTTTTCAGTGATATGGTTTTAACAATGTTTTTAAAGGTCTTGGTTATATGGTCAAAGTGGCTCAAAGCTCTTAAAAGTGGTCAGTAATAGAAATAAAAGACTTTCCCATCTGTCTACAAGCACAATATCAGATGTTAATGGATTAATACACCACCCACTTCCAGGAATTTAATTTTAGACATTAAGGAACTTATTGTACAATTTAGTATTTCAGTCCTTCGCCATCCATTCAAAGATTTTTTTTGACATGACAATGTCCTATTGTGAATTTAAGAGAAGAATGTGAAAAGCTAATTTTTTAAAAACCTAGAATTACCTTATGGCAAGCTGGAGAGGATACTCAAGTCTTGAAACCAGAACAATAATTCTTAGTGAAATGTATTTTCATGGTATCCTCACAGTGGCCACAAGTTTCAAAATTACACTTTGTGAATTACATTTGTTGGGTGTTTCTGGTTGTAAAGAGAGGAAGAAAAGAAAGAACTTGCATTTATATTGCATGTTTCCCAACTTCAGAACATTGCAAAGTGTTTTGCAGCCACTTTTGAAGTGTAGTCACTGTTGTAGGAAAGGAGACAGCCAATTTGTGCACAGCAAACTCTCACAAACAGCAATGAGATAATGACCAGATAACTTTTTGTGATTGTTGTGGGATAAATATTGGCCAGGACACTGGGGCAAGCTCCCATGATCCTCTTCGAATAGTCCTGTCGAATGTTTTACACCCATCAGTGAGGACGGACGGGACCTAATTTTTAACGTCTCATTGAAAAGACAGCATCTCCAACAGTGCAGCATTCCCACAGTACTGCGCAGAAGTATCAGTGCAGATTATGTGCTCAAGTCTCTGGACTGGGACCTGAACCCACAATGGTGTTACCAACTGAGTCAAGGCTGACGAGAGGTGAAACGTTTCCTTTCTGCACCATGCAATTGGATTAAGAACGCCAGTCTAGACTATTGTTGAATCGCTCAAGTATATACTATGTTAAGAGTATTTCCATTTTCCAAATACCAATGTTTAAGTAAACTTGTACAGTAAGTAAAAGTTTTAAGCTTTTGTCCGCTGCACTTCATAGTCAGTAGAAAGTTTCTTAATCGAAAAAATGAATTATGTATATCTGAGTATGATTGGAGCTGTTGCCAGTAGCAAAAAAACCTTGTCCTAAAACCTTGGTGCCAGTTTCAATGGGCTAAAAACATTGAGCAGTGCCAATCTGATTTAATTGGAGTACTGATTATTGAAGTAGGACATAGGAGTGAGATGTTGAGACTCTTGAATGAGATTTAATCTGATATGTTTACATTAAGAGATTCCATGGCAACAAATATAACTTTCTACATGGTAAAACAGCATCACTGGGATTCAGTTGTCATGGTGAAACCTCTCCAGGGAATGTCAAACAATTCTGAAATATTAAATGCTTTATATATCGCTTTCAAGTGTTACACATATTGATTTCACTCTAATAACAAATTAGTTACTAAAGACCAGCATTAGCCCAGAGGTCCTTCCACATCAACAATGCAAGTCTGTCTGGTTTTAGACTCAGGAATTCTGTGCACCTTCAAACCCGTGCACTTAATTGCCAGTATTTTCATTAATTGGCAAAAATGGGACCAATCAATTTTTCAAAAGGAGGTTCTGATAATGGATTCCTCTTTTCTGTATTTTTATATGTTTCACTCTGTACTTTCCCACTAAATACTGCACATTTACACTGAACTCTCCTTGATAATATAAATGCTTCATGCCCCCTCTAATGTCATAGGGGTGCTTCTGCAATCCACAAACTGGAAGAATCTGTGAATATACAGTCATTACAGTCCAGAAGGAGGCCATTCAGCCCATTGGGTCCTTGCCAGTGCTCTAGAGCAATCCAGACTGTCCCATTCCCCCGCTCTATCCTCGTAGCCCTGCAAGTTTATTTCCCTTGAGTGTCTACTCAATTTCCTTTCAAAATCATTGTCTCTGCTTACACCACCCTTGTAGACAGTGAGTTCTGGTTATTACGGCTCCCAATGTTTTTTTTTTAAATATTTTTTTCTTCACATCACACCCTGTCTCTCTTGCCTAAAACCTTAAATCTGTCAGTGGCTACCTGATCTTAGCCTTTGTTCCTGTGAGGTACTCGACTGACCTCATAAAATACTGCAAGCAACTGGTTGAGTAGTATGGTGATCGCAGAATCACAAAATAGTGTTACGACCAGATGAGAAAGGGGTCTAGGCTTTCCCTCTTGGACTTTGCCTGGTTTGACCATAACAGGGTTTAATTTTTAATACACTGTTTTTAGCTCCCCCCTCAGTGAATCCTTGTTCACTGCTCTCCAATTGTAAGGCAAATAAATCAACCAGACAGATTTTCTTAGATTTAAACAAGAAAGGTGTAAATTTATTAACCTTAAAACTCCAATTTGGGTAACTACTACGAATACGCTACCATGCATACGCAATAAATACGCAGATAGAGATAGAAAAGGAGTAAGAATAAAGAGGAAACGTTTGAAGCAATAGCTGGGGTTCATTTACTGTCCTTTGAGTTTGATGTAGAGTCTTTGATTGTAGTTAAATCTTGCCATTTTGTTGGGGCCCACTGCCTGCTTTCAAACTTGTTTTGATGTTGGAGTCTTCTCTCTTGAGGTTTAAGTGGCTTCAGTGGACTTGGAAATTCGTGAGGGAGAGAGACTTTCCTTTTCTTTTGTCAAAGCAGTCTGTCTTCAAACTGTCCTGTGAGCACAATTCAAAAACCCTGGGCCAGCAGGTTAGTCATGTGATTAGTTGTTTAACAAACTCTTCGTTTTTGTAGATTCCTTTCATCTTAGCAGACACCCGCAAGGTGTGTGTGGGGGGTGGGGGGGGGGGGGGGGGTTGCGGGAGGGAGATGGAATGCTGGCTTGTAACACCTTCAATGTCTGACGATCAAAATCCATTTGGGTTAATTGGATCAGGGAGTAGTTCCTATGTCTTTTCCTAGACAACTGTCTCTTAGAATGCAAATTTTTCCAGCCACTGCTGTTCTCTTTAAACAATTCATCTCTTCAGTCCAGCAACAGTTTAAAATTAAAGTTTCTTATCATGAAATTAATATGCCTCATTCGTGGCAGGTGGGTCTTCATGACAATGGTTACAGCGCAAAAGGAGGCCATTTGGCCCATTGTGTCCGCACTGGCTCTCTGAAAGCACAATTCGCTCAGTTCCATTCCCCCGTCTTCTCCCTGTGACCCTGCACATTCTTACCATTGCGTAAAGTAATAAATCACAATTTCAGACAATACCTAGAGCAAACTGAAGTTTGTTTTTGCGGTGTCCAAGTTTGCATGTCCATTATTGCAATTTTATTAACATAAAGTATTGAATGTTCTTTCTGGTGATAAAGTTGTATCTGTGCAATTGAAGCTCATGTTCGCAAATTACTGGCTCAGAATAAGGCACAATTTTAGAGGCACAAAGCAGCTCTTTGGTATCTCGCCCCAGTGACTTTTGCGTAAGCTCGGTAGTATGGCTGCTCCATTAACAGCAGAGGGGTAGGAAGATACCTGACTGTCAAGTTGAATTCTATCCAAGCCGTTAGTACACACCCTCAACCTGCTTTTTCCAGTCGGGACAATTGCAACCATGAGCAGGAGTAACCTTGTCTCTTTTTTTTCAATTGCTTAGGCAAAGGACAGTGACCTCGATTATGCATACACACATCACACCTGACATCACCCAACACTGGAGTTGGGTCCTCATTTCTCTGCCACATCAACTGATATGCTTACCCATCCATCCAGCAATAGAGTTCGTGACTGTCATTTCCTTGAGAGTTTTTTTTTTAATTGGATTAAAGTACCTTTAAGTACGAGATTGAAGTGCTACAGTTGATGGTGGGAGAAGCTCTGAATGTTCCCCTCTACAAAGTACCCCAAGGACTTGCATAAATTTCATCTCTTGAATGTTTTTATATACTTTCATTCTTTGTTTCCGTTTATATAGATTTTTTTTAAAAGGCTGTTCCATTTAGACAAGGTTTCATTGCAGGAACAGAAGAACAGGAGTAGGCCATTCGGCCCTTCAAGCCTGCTCCACCATTCAATAAGATCATAGCTGATGTCCTTAATTTTTTATACATGATATTAAATGTATCTTTGCCAACTATCTGTAGCAAGATTTGGTCTTGTTTGGACAATGTTGGGTTATTTTGTATTGGCCAAGGTAGACTGGAAAGGGTTACTTGTCGGGAAATCTACAGAAGAGCAGTGGGGGGCATTCAAAAAGGACATGGGGAGGGTACAGGTCCTACATGTTCCCTCTAGGGTAATAGGTAGGAGCAACAAGCCCAGAGAACAATAGATGACCAGAAACATTCAGGGTACGATGAGAAGGAAAAGAGAGGCTTTTAGCAAATACAAGGAGAGCAAATCAATGGAAGCATTAGTGGAGTACAGAAAGTGTAGGATGGAGCTCAAGAAAGCAATTGGGAGAGCAAAGAGGGGATATGAGAAAGCTCTGGCTGGTAAAAGTAGGGAAAATCCCAAGATATTCTATAAGTATATCAATGGGAAGAGGATAACCAGGGAAAGAGTAGGACCCGTTAAGGACCAAGGGGGAAATTTGTGGTGGAGCCATAGGACATTGGTAGGGTGTTGAACAAATACTTCACATCTGTCTTCACCCAAGAGAAAGAGGATGTAGATATGGAACTTAGAGAGAGTGTGAGGTTCTTGAGCAAATTGTCATAGGGAGTGACAAGGTATTGGAGGTTTTGGAAGGCTTAAAAGTGGACAAATCTCCAGGTCCGGACGATTTGTGTCCGAGGATGCTGTGGGAGGCGAGGGTGGAGATTGCAGGGGCTCTGACCCTAATTTTTAATTCCTCTCTGGCCACGGGGGAGGTGCTAGAGGACTGGAGAACAGCTAATGTGGTCCCACTATTTAAGAAAGGTTGTAGAGATAAGCCAGGGAGCTGCAGACCAGTGAGTCTCACATCAGTGGTAGGGAAACTATTGGAGAAAATTCTGAAGGAGAGAATCTATCTCCACTTGGAGAGGCAAAATTTGATTAGGAATAGTCAGCATAGCTTTGTCAGAGGGAGGTCATGTCTAACAAATTTGATTGAATTTTTTGAGCATGTGACCAGGTGTGTAGATGAGGGTAGTGCAGTTGATGTAGTTTACATGGATTTCAGCAAAGCCTTTGACAAGGTCCCACATGGGAGACTTATCAAGAAAGCAAATGCACATGGGATACAAGGTAACTTGATAAGGTGGATTCAAAATTGGCTTAGCTGTAGGAGACAGAGAGTGATGACAGATGGTTGTTTTAGTGACTGGAAGCCAGTGTCCAGTCGCGTACCACAGGGATCTGTGCTGGGTCCCCTATTGTTTGTCATTTATATAAATGACATAGATGACTGTGGGGGTAGGATCAGTAAGTTCGCGGATGACACAAAGCTTGGCCGAGTGGTTAACAGTGAGGTGGAGTGTCTTGGGTTACAGGAAGATATAGACAGGATGGTCAAATGGGCAGAAAAGTGGCAGGTGGAATTTAACGCTGAAAAGTGTGAGGTGATACACTTTGGAAGGAGTAATGTGACAGGGAAGTATTCAATGAATGGCCCTACACTGGGAGGTTCCGAGGAACAAAGGGATTTTGGCGTGTTTGTCCATAGATCTCTGAAGGCAGAAGGGCAGGTTAATAGGGTGGTGAAAAAGGCATATGGGACACTTGCCTTTATCAATTGAGGCATAGATTACAAAAGTAGGGAGGTCATGTTGGAGTTGTACAGAACTTTGGTAAGGCCACAGCTGGAGTACAGTGTGCAATTCTGGTCGCCACATTATAGGAAGGATGTGATTGCATTGGATGGGGTGCAGAGGCGATTCACGAGGATGTTGCCTGGGATGGAACATTTAAGGTATGAAGAGAGGTTGGATAGGCTTGGGTTGTTTTCACTGGAGCAGAGAAGACTGAGGGGTGACCTGATCGAGGTGTACAAGATTATGAGGGGCATGGGCAGGGTGGATATGGAGAAGCTGTTCCCCTTAGTTGAAGGGTCAGTTACGATGGGTCACAAGTTTAAGGTGAGGGGTGGGAGGTTAAAGGGGGATTTCTGGGAGAACGTTTTTACCCAGAGGGTGGTGACGGTCTGGAATGCCCTGCCTGGGAGGGTGGTAGAGGCAGGTTGCCTCACATCCTTTAAAAAGTACCTGGATGAGCACTTGAACGTCATAACATTCAAGGCTATGGGCCAAGTGCTGGCAAATAGGATTAGGTAGACAGGTCAGGTGTTTTAATGCATCAGTGCAGACTCGATGGGCCGAAGGGCCTCTTCTGCACTGTATTATTCTGTGATTCTGTTGATTCTCTGAATGCTCATTAAAACCACCTTAGTGGCACCAATTTAAATACATGCAGTCATCCATTATCACTTCGTTGCAGGGCTGATACCAAATGTTATTTGTATAATAACTTGCATTATGAGTACGTGTACATAAATGCCCAGAGCGTGGTATATAAGGTTGGTGAACATATAGTTACATAGCTTTATGATATAATGACAATAAAGGATACCTGGATCAAACAAGGAAAGGAATGGGCACTTAATATTCCTGGCTACAATGTATTCAGGAAATACAGGGAAGAGAAAAAAAGGAGGGCAGTGGTAGTATTGATCAAAGATACTGTTAATCACTAGAGAGGATTGACGTAGTTGAGGGTTCCAAGATGGATTCTATGTGGTTGGAATTAAGGAACAATAGAGGAGCTATTATGTTGCTAGGCCATCCAATTATGGAAAGGTGATAGAGAAGCAAACTTGCAGGCCAATTGCAGAAAGATGAGAGAACTTTAATGATGATGGAAGACTTCAATCATCCTAACTTAGACTTGAAAAATAACAATGAAGGGTAACGAGGGGAAGGAATTCTGAAATGTTTGTAGGAGATCTTTCTTGATCAGTATGTTTCCAGTGATGGAAGCAGTGCTTGTTCTAGTTCTGGGGATCAAGTGGAGCATGTTTCAGTGGGAGTGCGTTTGAAAAGCAGTGATCAGAATATCACGCTTAGAGTAATTATGGAAAAGGACAAGGAAAAATCAAATGTGAAAATATTCAACTGAAGGAGGAAACACATGCAGCAAGACCTGGACCACATTCAGGCTTAGGCTGAGAAGTGGCAGATAACATTTGCGCCACACAAGTGGCGGGCAATGACCATCTCTTAATAAGACAGAATCTAACCATCTTCCCTTGACATTCAACGGCATTACCATCAGTGAATCCTACCACCACCTCCTAAGCCACCCCCCCCCACCCCCCCACCCAAACCCATCGACGCCCTGGGGGTTACCATTGACTAGAAACAACTGAGCCAGCCATATAAATACTTTGGCAAAAGAGCAGGTCAGAGGCTGGGATTTCTGCAGAGAGTAACTCACCTCCTGATTCCCCAAAGCCGGTCCACCATCTACAAGGCACAAGTCAGGAGTGTGATGGAATCCACTTGCCCGGATGAGTGAAGCTTCAATAATACACAAGAAGCTCGACACCATCGAAGAGAGTGCAGTGCGCTTGATTGCAATCCCATCCACCACCTTTAACATTCTCTCCCTGCACCACCGGCACGAAGTGGCAGCAGCGTCTACCATATACAAGATGCACCTTAGCAACTTACTAAGGCTCCTTTGACAGCCTCTTCCAAACCTGCAACCTCTGCCACCTAGAAGGACAAGGGCAACAGACACATGGGAACACCACCACCTGCAAGTTCCCCCCCAAGTCACACACCATTCTGATTTGGAATTATATCACTGCCCCTTCACTGTCGCTGGGTCAAAATCCTGGAACTCCCTCCCTAACAGCATTGTGGGTGCGCCTACACCACGTGGACTACAGCAGTTCAAGGAGGCGGCTCACCACCACCTTCTCGAGGACTATGAGGGTTGGGCAATAAATGCTGGCCTTTTCAGTGATTACCACTTTCAAGACCAAATGAAAAAAATCAGAGGGTTGAAAAGAGATTTTGGCCCATGCGGATTTGAATCAAAGATTGGTAGGTAAGACAGTGAGCAATGGGAGTCCTTCAAAGGGGATATAGTTCGGGTACAGATTATATACATTCCCACAAGGGAGAAAAGCAGGGAAAATATAGAGATTAAAATTAAACAGATAAAGGATAAATACCAGATTCATAATTCAGCAGAGAACCAAGCTGAATACAAAAGTACAGAGGGGAATCGAAAGAAATAAGTGGAGCAAAGAGTGAGAATGGATAAATAGGTAACATAAAAGGGAGCCCGAAAGTCTTTTATAAATATATAAATAATAAAAAGTAGTCAAACGAAGGGTGGAGACAATTAGGGATCAAAAGTAAGATCTTATGGAGGCTGAGGTACTAAAGAAGAGGATGCTGCCAATGTCACAGTAAAAGAGGAAGTAGTAGAGAAACTGCATAGGATAAAAATAGACAAAGAAAAGGCATTTACAAAATTGGCAGCGCTCAAAGTGGAAAGGTCATCTGGTTGCTGAGGGAGGTGAGGGTGAAAATTGTACAGTGTCTGGCCACAATCTTGCAATCCTCCTTGGATGTGGGAATGGTGCCAGAGGACTCGAGGATTGCAAATATTATACCCCTGTTCAAAAAGGGGAGAGGGGTACATGTGGCAATTATAGGCCAATCACCTTAACATCAGTGTTGGGGAAGCTTTTAGAGATGTTAATCCAGGATGAAATTAATTGGCACTTGGTAAAATATGGATTTGTAAATGAAAGCCAGCATGGATTTGTTAAAGGAAAATTGTGTTTGACTAACTTGATTGAGTTCTTTGATGAAATAATAGAGAGGGTGGATGAAGGTCGTATGGTTGATGTGTATATGGACTTTCAAAGGCATTTGATAAAGTACCAAATTAAAGTCCATAGGATCAAAGAGGCAGTGGTTGTATGGGACAGAAGGGGTTGATATTAGGAAGGATCACAGTCCTTTTTGATATATGTTAATGACCTGGACATGACTATACAGGGCATAATTTTAAAGTTTGCAGACATAAATTTATTGATATATGGAGTTAGGTCACAGATCAATCATGATCTCATTGAATGTCAGAATAGGCTCAAGGGCCTAAATGGGCTATTCCTGTTCCGATGTTCCTATGACACGAAACTCAAATGTAGTAAGCTGGGGGGGGGGCGGGGGTGGGGGTGGAGGTGCAGAGTATGTGCAGGTGGTAGGACAAGTTGAGAAGGCTGTTAAAAAGATATATGAGATTCTTGGCTTTATAAGTAGAGACATAGAGTACAAAAGCAAGGAAGTTATGCTAAACCTTTGTAAAGGACTGGTTGGACTTGGAGTATTGTGGCCAATTCTGGGCACCATACTTTAGAAAGGATTTCAATGCCTTAGAGAGGATGTAGAAGAGATTTACTAGAATGGTACCAGGGATGAGAGATTTCGGGTACATGGAGTGACGAGTAAAACTGTTCTCCTCAGAACAGAGAAGGTTAAGGGACGATTTGATAGAGGTGTTCAAAATCATGAAAGATTTTGATAGATTGAAAAAGGAGAAACTGTTTCCAGTTGCAGACAGGTTGGTAACCAAAGGACACAAATTTAAGATAATTGGCAAAAAAAGAGACAAAATGAGAAAATATTGTTTTACACAGTGTGATGTTATGATTTAGAATGCACTGCCTGAAAGGATGGTGGAAGCTGATGCAACAATAACTTTCAAAAGGGAATTGGATAAATAACTTGAAAAGGTAGAAAATTGCTGGGCAATGGGGAAAGAGCAGTGGACTGTGATTAATTGATAATTCTTTCAAAGATCTGACACAGGCACTGTGGGCTTCCTTCTGTGCTGTATCATTGTACGATTTAAGTTGCAACATTTAATGTACAAGAAACATTCCAAGGCAGAAGGAAAGGCAGTCAAAGGATGAGAGATTCGGAGGGGTGTCCAAAAGCTTAATCAAATAAGTTCATGAAGGAATGAGGAGAGGGAGATGGAGGAAATTTCTAATTGCAGAACTAGGCAACCGAAGCCATAGCCAATTACAGTAGAGTGAAAAGTGGAGGATATCATCTTGGAGTGGTTAAAAGCAATGTGCAGTATTGCTGCATTTTCAAAGTACGACCCAAGCCTGCTGGGGATGCAGGATCAGAAACCCAAACTCATTTCATTATCCCCATTTGTCCCCAAGTCAAAGTGTTAGAAAGCTTGAGAGCCGTTTAGCCACATACTGCCTTGTAGCAACTGCAGGGCCCTATGAGACTTGGGGGGACAAAGAAATGCTTCATAGTTACATGGTGCTTCGTCAGTAAATTGCATAAAGGAAGGGACTTGCATAATGCTTTCCACAAGACCATTCTGGATGAGGAAAGCCCTCTTAATTCATCCATTCAAAATTAAGTGTCCCCTTCTCCTTTGCATTGCTGCATTCAATTCCTTCTTAACTGATTACAGAGTGTTCCCCTTCACTAAAGAACATATGAATTAGGAGCAGGAGTAGGCCACTCGACACCTCGAGCCTGTTCCGCCATTCAATAAGTTCATGGCTGAACAGATTACTCCACATTTCCACCTACCCTTGATAACCTTCCACCCCCTTGCTTATCAAGAATCTATCTACCTCTGCCTTAAAAATATTCAAAGACTCTGCTTCCACTGCCTTTTGAGGAAATGAATTCCAAAGACTCACGACCCTCTGAGAGAAAAAATTTCTCCTCCTCTGTCTTAAATGGGCGACCCCTTACTTTTAAACAGTGATCCCTAGTTCTAGATTCTCCCACAAAGGGGAAACATCCTTTTCACATCCACCCGGTCAAGATCCCTTAGGATTTTATATGTTTCAATCAAGGTGCCTCTTACTTTTCTAAATTCCAGCAGATACAAGCCTAGTCTGTCCAACCTTTCCTCATAAGATAAGCCACCCATTCCAGGTAATAGTCTAGTAAACCTTCTCTGTACTGTCTCCAATGCATTTACATCCTTCCTTAAATAAGGAGACCACTACTGTACACAGTAGTCCAGATGTGTTCTCACCAATGCCCTGTATAGCTGAAGCATAACCTCCCTACTTTTGTATTCAATGCCCCTCGTGAGAAACAATAACATTCTATTAGCTTTCCTAATTATGTGCTGTACCTGAATATTAACCTTTTGTGATTTGTGCACTAGGACACCCAGATCCCTCTGCATCTCAGAGCTCTGCAATCTCTCACCATTTAGATAATATCCTTCTTTTTTATTCTTCTTGCCAAAGTGGACACTTTCACACTTTCCCACATTCCCACATTATACTCCATTTGCCAGGTCTTTTCCCACTCACTTAACCTATCTATATTCCTTTGTAGCCCCCTTATGTCCTCTTCACAAGTTACTTTCCTACCTATGTGTCATCAGCAAATTTAGCAACCATACCTTCAGTCCCTTCATCTAAGTCATTTATATAAATTGCAAAACGTTGAGGCCCCGATACAGATCCCTGTGGCACACCACTTGTTACATCTTGCCAACCTGAAAATGACCCATTTATGCCTACTCTTTGTTTCCTGTTAGCTAACCAATCTTCTATCCATGCCAATATGTTACCCCCTACACCATGAGTTGTTATTTTCTGCAATAACCTTTGATGTGGCACCTTATCAAATGCCTTCTGGAAACCTAAGTCCAGTATATCCACCGGTTCCCCTTTCTCCACAGCACATGTAACTCCCTCAAAGAACTCCAATAAGTTGGTTAAACATGATTTCCCTTTCACAAAACCATGTTGACTCTGCCTGATTACCTTGAATTTTTCTAAATGGCCTGCTACAATGTCTTTAATAACAGCTTCTCACATTTCTATATAGCGCCTTGCACGATCACAGGACATCCCAAAGTGCTTTACAGCCTGCTCAAGTCGGGAAAAAGAACCCGACCCGAACCCAACTGAACCACAGCGAACCCGAGCCCGACCCGGCCTGAGTCCTTCTGATTTTGCCCCGAGCCCGACCCGGCCCAAGCCCAACCTGGCCTTCCCTTTACTTACCTTCCTGACACCGAACCTGCAGTGCATGTGTGATGACGTCACTCGCTCACTGTGCAGACCCAGTTTTGTCCTGGCCTTCCAGCTCAGGTAAGTGTTTTAATTTCAATACTTACCAGCAATGCACTTACCGTGTGCATCCGGCCTGACCCGACCCGACCCGACCCGACCTGAGCCCGATAGCTGGATCCGGAAGAGGTACCCGACCCGAACCCGAAGGGACCCGACTCCATGTGTTGGGTTTGGGTCGGGTCGGGTAGCAGGCCTTTACAATGATGTCCTTTAGAAGTGTAGTCACTGTTGATGTTGACTGAGGGATAAACATTAGCCAGGACACCAAAGAAAACGCACTTGCTCCAACTGGGACTTCATTCCCTGCATTGAACAATTGATATCAGTTTCAATAAATAAGCTTTTGAAACCCCAGTGGCTGTTATATAAAAGCTTAAAATATATGCTCTGTACTAGAATGCAGGAAAGGGAAAATGTTGGAGCTCTATATTAGAGCAGTTTTAAACTGAGACTCACCTTAGTACAAATAAAAATACTCTGCCGAAACCCGGGATCGAACCAGGGACCTTTAGATCTTCAGTCTAACGCTCTCCCAACTGAGCTATTTCGGCTCCATGTGAAACATTGAAGATTCAGGGTTCAAGTGCGCGGCCATGAGCGTCGCACATGTAATTTGATTCGTAATCTGTGCGATTCCCAATTGTTTTAAATCTTTCTCTGTCTTCATGCTGGTTTAAAACATCTGTATATTTACACTATCGTGCAGCACCTCTCATCATTGCATCGCAGTCCATCGGTTTTCTACTTGTTTGCCGAAACATTGAACCTAGTTAGTCTCTGTGGCGCAATCGGTTAGCGCGTTCGGCTGTTAACCGAAAGGTTGGTGGTTCGAGCCCACCCAGGGACGGCTGTTAGTTTTATCTAAAAGTTCTATTGCAGTTATTTTATTTGTCACATTGCACAGGTTATTAGAAGGGGGAAAAAGGCAACGAATCAAAATGGGCTAAGTTGACCTCCTTATTATAATACATTTTTGAAGGCGTATTTATTTTTTTAATTCCCTGCGCCCGGACCTTTCGTTCAGTTCCGAGCACCTTCTAGATGGGGGGACACTATTTGGCGTTGTATCAGGTTCCGGTTAAGATGGCGACGCTGGGCGGTAAGTGTGTTGTTGACTGGTTGGTTTCAAGGTGTTTGTGATTCTGCAGAGGTGCAGATACAGCGGGGAGAGGGAATAATGATAGGAGTTAGTGCAGTCGGGGAGATGGTGGGTGTCGAGTTCTCGCTCCTGTCAAAAGATGATAAACCTGTCGGCCTCCCCTGACCTTTCCTCCTTGACAATGTTAAGCTGTAGGTTTGCAGATTGTGCTCCAACTATTAAATAACCCAGATTGTTTCTATATGGAAACTTTGTGCGCGCGCAATATATTTATGGATAATTAACTTTCTGTTTGAGATGTACAGTACAATAGGTGGCCCTTCTCTCCTCCGGCTATTCTAAAACCAGTCCAGAAGCCACTGACCTGAATCGTTAACTCTGCTTCTCCCTCCACAGATGCTGCCAGACCCGCTGAGTATTTCCAGCATTTTTGTTTTTATTCCAGAAACCTTTCCACTCTCCGTAGGTCAGGCAGCACCTATGGAAAGAACACAAGTCACAAGTGTGGGTTTTGAACCCGGCCTCAGAATGTTTCTGTTTTTATTTACAGCAGCAATTGTTGTGTTTTTCATTTTGTCCCAAAGTTAATCCCACTGCCCCGTGCTTTCTCCGTAGCCCTGTGTCATTTTTTGCCTCCAATATTTATCCCCTTAAATGACGGCTCAGTGAAGGGAAATGAGACTGAACGGATAGTTGTATCAGAGAGCAATGGCGCAACTGGCCTGTCCTGCTAAATTCTGCAATTATGTCACATATCGACCTGTCAACTCTTACCACAATGCTGGTCATGCCTTGGTCCCACTGGGGCAGGATACATTTCCTCTGTGCTTTTGTTATATCCACACTTGATTACTCTTAAGGCTCTCCTGCCAGGTGTCCCATCTGCTACCCACCGAACTTGAACTCATGCAAAGCTCTGCTGACCGTATCCTCACTTGCACCAAATGTAACTTGTAAAATCCCATTCATCCATCATTGTTGTCCTCACTGACCTTTGTTGGCTTCTGGTACACAAACACCTCAATTTTGAAATTCGAATGTCTGTGTTAAAAATCCCTCCATGGTCTCGACCTCCTATCGCTGTAACCTCATCTGGCCCTACGACCCTCCAAGAGCTCCGTATTCCACCAATTCTGGCCTTTCGTGCAACTCCAACTTCCTTCACCCCACCATTTGAGGTCATGCCATCAAATATCTAGACAGTAAACTCTGGAATTTCCCTTCAGAAACATCTCCACCTCTTTAAGAATCTCCTTTAACCCTATCTCTGACCAAGCTTTTGGATACCTGTCCTAATGTCTCCTCCTTTGGCCTGGTGACACTTTTTGCCTGATTATGCTCCTGTGAAGGGACTTGGGATGTTTTACTAAGTGGGCTACAGCAGTTCAAGAAGGTGGCTCACCACCACCTTCTCAAGGGCAACGACGTATGGACAATAAAAACTGGCCTTACTGTTAATGCTCACATCCTGAGAATGAATTAGTAAATATATAAATGCAAGTTATTTGTTTACGTTTTAGAAATAGAAACTGCAACCTAATTTTGAAAATGTATTCGTTCTTTTTAAAGTTTAACTTAGTCTTATGAATTATGAAAGATACATTGAGAATGTGATATTTCACTTTGTAAATTTTCAATAACTTTTGCAGATGTATAAAAAAATGCGATTTACATTTTGTATATTTTCTTGAGATATATATATATATATATTATATTAATAACTTAGACTTGCTGGGTTAGGAAGATAGAGTGGGGGAATGGGACTGATTGGATCACTGTACAGAGAACCGGCATGACTCAATAGGAACATAGGAACAGGAGTAGGCCATTCAGCCCCTTGAACCTGTCCCGCCATTCAATGAGATCATGGCTGATCCGTGGCCTAATTCCATATACCTGCCTTTGGCCCATATCCCTTAATATCTTTGCTTAACAAAAATCTATCTATCTCAGATTTAAAATTAACAACTGTTCTAGCTTCAACTGCTGTTTGTGGGAGTGAGTTCCAAACATCTACCACCCTTTGCGTTAAGTGCTTCCTAACATCTCTCCTGAACGGTCTGATCCTAATTTTTAAACTATGCCCCCTAGTTTTAGAATCTCCAACCAGTGGAAATGGTTTATCTTTATCTATCCTGTCTTTTCCTGTTAATATCTTGAAGACTTCGGTCAGATCACCCCTTAACCTTCTAAATTCTAGCGAAAACAGGCCTAATTTGTATAATCTCTCCTCGTAACTTAACCCCTGTAGTTCAGGTATCATTCTTGCAAACCAATGTTGCACTCCCTCCAAGGCCAATATATCCTTCCTACGGTGTGGTGCCCAAAACTGCTCACAGTACTCCAAGTAGGGTCTAAACAGGGTTTTGTACAGCTGCAGCATAACCTCTGTGTCTTTATACTCCAATCCTCTAGATATAAAGACTAGCATTCCATTAGCCTTGTTGATTATTTTCTGCACTTGCTCGTGGCATTTTAAAGATCTATGCACCTGAACCCCCAAGTCTCTTTGGGCATCCACTGTACGTAACCTCTTCCCAATTATGGTCCAAAATGGATAATCTCTCACTTGCCCGCATTGAACTCCATCTGCCATAGTTTTGCCCACTCAGCTAGTCTGTCAATATCTCTTTGCAATTGTATGCTATCATCTAGACTGTCTATCATGCCGCCTAACTTTGTATCATCAGCAAATTTGGATATATGACTTACTATGCCATCATCCAAGTCGTTAATGAATAATGTGAATAATGGAGGCCCCAACACAGATCCCTGTTGGACACCACTAGTCACATCCTGCCAATCGGAGTACTTATCCATTATCCCCGCCCTCTGTCGCCTACCACTCAACCAACTTCCTAACCATGTCAATAATTTGCCCTCAACTCCATGGGCTTCTGCCTTAGTTAACATTCTCTTATGTGGGACTTTATCAAATGCCTTCTGGAAGTCCATATAAATAACATCCATAGACATTCTCCTGTCCACTACCTCAGTCACCTCTTCAAAAAATTCAGTGAGATTTGTCAGGCGTGACCTTCCCGTCATGAATCCATGCTGCCTGTCCCTGATTAACTGAAATTTTTCCAGGTGTTCAGTCACCCTATCCTTGATTATAGACTCCAGCAACTTGCCCACCACAGATGTCAGGCTAACTTGTCTGTAATTTCCTTGGTTCTCCCTTTCACCCTTCTTAAAAAGTGGAGTGACATGTGCAACCTTCCAATCCAGAGGGACCACTCTTGAATGTAGGGAACTCTGAAAGACTATAGTTAAGGCATCTACAATGTGCTCCCCTACTTCCTTTAACACCCTCAGTTGGAAACCGTCAGGTCCTGGGGATTTCTCACTCTTTAGTTCCATTAATTTCCTTGTTACTAATTTACTTACGTTAATTGTATGAAGTCCCAGTCCCCTATTGGCTATTAATTTTTTCGGGACTTCCAGCAAGTTATCCTCCTTTTCAGCTGTAAATACTGAAGCAAAGTAATTGTTCACCATGTCTGCCATTTCCCCATTATCAATGACAATATCTCCATTTTCAGCTTTTAGTGGAACTACATTGCTCTTGACCACCCGCTTTCCCTTTATGTAACTATAAAAATTCTTATTGATTTTGATGTCCCTTGCAAGTTTCCTTTCATAATCTCTTTTAGTAGTTCTTATAAGCTGCTTTGTGACCCTTTGCTGGTCTTTGTATCGATCCCAGATGGCCGGATCTGTGCTGCGTTTTGCATTTTTGTAAGCCATTTCTTTTTGTTTTATGCTATTCCTAATCTCTTTAGTTGTCGATGGCTGTTTTTTCTGTGAAGTGGAGCTTTTTCCTCTCGGGTATATACTTGATCTGTATTTTGTTAAATGTTTCTTTAAATATTCTCCACTGTTCTTCAGTCGTTTGACTCATTAACAGATCTTCCCAGTTTACCATGGACAGTCTCTGTCTCATCCCGGTAAAGTCAGCCTTACCCAAGTCTAAAATTCTAGTAGCTGATTCGTGCTTTTCACTTTCAAACGCTACCTTGAATTCGATCATTTTGTGATCACTATTTGATAAATGTTCACGTACAGTTAGGCTACTAATTAAATTTGGCACATTACTCATAACTAAATCTAGGGGTACCAATATCCTGGGGGGGAGATTTGTTAGTGCTCTTCGGGGGGGTTTAAACTAAATCAGCAGGGGAATGGGAACCTAAATTGCAGTGCCAGTGTACAGGCTGTTGAGAGTAGTGAGGTAGGGGATAAGGTTACAGGGACGCAAGAGGGCACTGGCAAGCAAGAACTTGGTTTAAAGTGTGTCTACTTCAACGCCAGGAGCATCCGGAATAAGGTGGGTGAGCTTGCAGCATGGGTTGGTACCTGGGATCCTGATGTTGTGGCCATTTCGGAGACATGGGTAGAGCAGGGGCAGGAATGGATGTTGCAGGTTCCGGGATTTAGATGTTTCAGAAAGAACAGAGAAGAGGGTAAAAGAGGGGGGGGTGTGGCATTGTTAATCAAGGAAAGTATTACAGCGGCAGAAAGGACGTTTGAGGACTCGTCTACTGAGGTAGTATGGGCCGAGGTTAGAAACAGGAGAGGAGAGGTCACCCTGTTGGGAGTTTTCTATAGACCTCCGAATAGTTCCAGAGATGTAGAGGAAAGGATAGCGAAGATGATTCTCGACAGGAGCGAGAGTAACAGGGTAGTGGTTATGGGGGACTTTAACTTTCCAAATATTGACTGGAAATACTATAGTTCGAGTACTTTAGATGGGTCTGTTTTTGTCCAGTGTGTGCAGGAGGGTTTTCTGACACAGTATGTGGACAGGCCAACCAGGGGCGATGCCACATTGGATTTGGTACTGGGTAATGAACCCGGCCAGGTGTTCGATTTAGATGTAGGTGAGCACTTTGGCGATAGTGATCACAATTCGGTTAGGTTTACCTTAGCGATGGGCAGGGACAAGTATATACCGCAGGGCAAGAATTATAGCTGGGGGAAAGGAAATTATGACGCGATTAGGCAAGATTTAGGATGTGTAGGATGGGGAAGGAAACTGCAGGGGATGGGCACAAACGAAATGTGGAGCTTATTCAAGGAGCAGCTAATGCGTGTCCTTGATAAGTATGTACCTGTCAGGCAGGGAGGAAGTTGTCGAGCAAGGGAGCCGTGGTTTACTCAAGAAGTTGAAGCGCTTGTCAAGAGGAAGAGGGCGGCTTATGTTAGGATGAGACGTGAAGGCTCAGTTAGGGCGCTTGAGAGTTACAAGCTAGCCAGGAAGGATCTAAAGGGAGGGCTAAGAAGAGCAAGGAGAGGACACGAGAAGTCATTGGCGGATAGGATCAAAGAAAACCCTAAGGCTTTCTATAGGTATATCAGGAATAAACGAATGATAAGAGTTAGAACAGGGCCAATCAAGGATAGTAGTGGGAAGTTGTGTGCGGAATCAGAGGAGATAGGGGAAGCGTTAAATGAATATTTTTCGTCAGTATTTACAGTAGAGAAAGAAAATGTTGCCGAGGAGATTACTGAGATACAGCCTACTAGGCTAGATGGGATTGAGATTCACAAGGAGGAGGTGTTAGCAATTTTGGAAAGAGTGAAAATAGATAAGTCCCCTGGGCCAGATGGGATTTATCCTAGGATTCTCTGGGAAGCCAGGGAGGAGATTGCAGAGCCGTTGTTGTTGATCTTCAAGTCGTCATTGTCGACCGGAGTAGTGCCGGAGGACTGGAGGATAGCAAATGTTGTCCCCTTGTTCAAGAAGGGGAGTAGAGACAGCCCTGGTAATTATAGACCTGTGAGCCTTACTTCGGTTGTGGGTAAAATGTTGGAAAAGGTTATAAGAGACAGGATTTATAATCATCTTGAAAAGAATAAGTTCATTTGCGATAGTCAGCACGGTTTTGTGAAAGGTAGGTCGTGCCTCACAAACCTTATTGAGTTTTTTGACAAGGTGACCAAACAGGTGGATGAGGGTAAAGCCGTGGATGTGGTGTATATGGATTTCAGTAAGGCGTTTGATAAGGTTCCCCACGGTAGGCTATTGCAGAAAATACGCAAGTATGGGGTTGAAGGTGATTTAGAGCTTTGGATCAGAAATTGGCTAGCTGAAAGAAGACAGAGGGTGGTGGTTGATGGCAAATGTTCATCCTGGAGTTTAGTTACTAGTGGTGTACCGCAAGGTTCTGTTTTGGGGCCACTGCTGTTTGTCATTTTTATAAACGACCTGGATGAGGGTGTAGAAGGGTGGGTTAGTAAATTTGCGGATGACACGAAGGTCGGTGGAGTTGTGGATAGTGTCGAAGGGTGTTGTAGGGTACAGAGGGACATAGATAGGCTGCAGAGCTGGGCTGAGAGATGGCAAATGGAGTTTAATGCGGAGAAGTGTGAGGTGATTCACTTTGGAAGGAGTAACAGCAATGCAGAGTACTGGGCTAATGGGAAGATTCTTGGTAGTGTAGATGAGCAGAGAGATCTTGGTATCCAGGTACATAAATCCCTGAAAGTTGCTACCCAGGTTAATAGGGCTGTTAAGAAGGCATATGGTGTGTTAGCCTTTATTAGTAGGGGGATCGAGTTTCAGAGCCACGGGGTCATGATGCAGCTGTACAAAACTCTGGTGAGGCCGCACCTGGAGTATTGCGTGCAGTTCTGGTCACCGCATTATAGGAAGGATGTCGAAGCTTTGGAAAGGGTGCAGAGGAGATTTACTAGGATGTTGCCTGGTATGGAAGGAAGGTCTTACGAGGAAAGGCTGAGGGACTTGGGGTTGTTTTCGTTAGAGAGAAGGAGGAGGAGAGGTGACTTAATAGAGACATACAAGATAATCAGAGGGTTAGATAGGGTGGATAGTGAGAGTCTTTTTCCTCGGATGAGGATGGCAAACACGAGGGGACATAGCTTTAAGTTGAGGGGTGAAAGATATAGGACAGATGTCAGAGGTAGTTTCTTTACGCAGAGAGTAGTAGGGGCGTGGAACGCCCTGCCTGCAACAGTAGTAGACTCGCCAACTTTAAGGGCATTTAAGTGGTCATTGGATAGACATATGGATGTAAATGGAATAGTGTAGGTCAGATGATCGGCGCAACATCGAGGGCCGAAGGGCCTGTACTGCGCTGTAATATTCTAATTCTAATTCTAATATTGCCTGTCCCCTTGTTACATCTCGGACATATTGCTGGAGGAAACTATCCTGGACACATTCCAGAAATTCACTACCTTTCTGACAGGTGCTAGTCTGCCTCTCCCAATCTATGTGTAAGTTAAAATCTCCCATTAATGCTACTCTGTCTTTGTTACACACTTGCCTAATTTGTGCATTTATACAATCTAACACCTCCGAACTGCTACCAGTGGGTCTATACACACCTATTACAGTTTTAGATCCTTTTCTGTTCCTCAGTTCCACCCATAAGGTCTCCACTGGATGCTTTCCCCTCATTACATCCTCCCTCACCAATGAGGTGATACTATTTCTAATCAGTAAGGCTACTCCATCCCCTCTGCCATTTTCCCTGTCCCTCCTGTAAACTTTATAACCAGGTATATTTAGTTCCCAGTCCCGACCATCCTGCAGCCACGTCTCCACAATGGCCACCACATCATAATCTTCCATTTGAATTTGCACCTGCAGCTCATCTAGTTTATTCCTTACACTCCATGCATTTGTTTATAGAACTCTTATTTGGGCTATACCCCCTAACCTGTCCCTCAGCACTGATGCTTTATTCACCTGTTTACTATTTCTCTCTTCTGGTTTAACGCCAAATGGCTGCCTTCTGTGCCATAATGACTCTATGATTCGGGAGTACAGGGCACAATTTCATGTAGATGACACAAAACCTGGATGTATAGTGAACTCTGAGGAGGAATAGGGATATACTTCACGAGGCCATAGACAGGTTGGTGGAATAAGCGGGCATGTGGCAAATGAAATTTAATGCAGGAAAGTGCAAAGTGATACATTTTGGTGGGAAGAATGAGGAGAGGTAATATAAACTAAAGGGTACAATTCTAAAGGGGGGTGCAGGAACAGAAAGACTTTGGGATATATGTGTACAAATCGTTGAAGATGGCACAGCAGATTGAGAAAGTGGTTAAAAAGCCATAAGGGATCCTGGGCTTAATAAATAGAGACATAGAGTACAAAAGCAAGGAAGTTATGATCAAACTTCATAAGACACTGGTTCGGCCTCCACTGGAGTATTGTGTCCAATTGTGGGCCTGCACTTTAGGAACGATGGGAAGGCTTTTAAAAAAGTGCAGAAAAGGTTCACTAGAATGGTACCAGGGATGCAGCTCTTCTCCAGTGGATAGATTGGAGAAGCTGGGGTGGTTGTTCTTAGAAAAGGGAAGGTTGGAGAGATGTTCAAAATCATGAGGGGTCGAGATAGAGTAGATAGAGAGAAACTGTTCCCATTGGTGGAAGGGTCGAGAATCAAAGGACACCGATTTAAGGTGAATGACAAAAGAAGCAAAATTGGCAAGAGGAGAATCTTTTTTACGCAGTGAGTGGTTATGATCTGGACTGCACTGCCTGAGAGTGTGGTGGAGGCAGATTCAATCATGGCTTTCAAAAGGGAATTGGATAAGTACCTGAAGAGGGAAAAAATTGCAGGGCTATGGGGAAAGGGCAGGGCAGCGGAACTAACTAAATTACTTTTGCAGAGAGCCGGCACGGGCTCAATGAGCCAAATGGCTGCCTTATGTGCTGTAACCATTCTATGATTCTGTGTAAAGATGAAGTAACAGACTTGTTTATAGCTGTTTATAGAAATAGCTCAACCTCCACGTGCATTCTATATAATCACAACTGAGGTTTAATATTAAGGATGGATCTTATGTCCTGGTGCTCATGGTAAACTGGTCACGCTTTGTTCTCATAGTTTATAAGAACGCTTGAGTTCACTACCAGCTATGTGAACTATATAATGCAATGTTAATAAATATAAACTGTACAGCATTTAATAACCTGAATGTATTTCCTGTTTAGATTGTTATTGCTTAGTTTTTATATTTTTTTAAAACTTGTTTCTTGCAGTTCTGCGCCTTGGCAGATTCATAACCGCTGTCTCCAGGTAAGTCCATAAACCTCACATATTTTGTAAAAACAGTTACCTCCAGTCTAAAAGGCTGATGAACTCTGACTTTTGAGCTCCTAGCAATGCTGAGTGAGGTTGGAAAGTAGTGGGATTAGTTCAACTGTAAACCAGGCCGCCCACATTGTATGGGTCCTGCTGCAAGAAGTTTGAAATTTTAGACTCCAATTAAAAGCAGACCGATGAGCAAATTTTTTTTGATCTGGAGGTATAATGAAAAATGGTGAATTATGGAAATTTGGAATAAACAGAAAATACCGGAAATGTATACCTGGTCAATGAGCATCTGACAGGAAAAGGGAGATTAATATTCTAGGTCCATATCTTGGTATCTTTTAACAGTTTTGTTTTTGCCTTCCCAGTTGCCAAGAATTTTGTAGGGGGTGGGGTGTTGGAATTGACTGTTTTAATTCCTTTCTCCCGTGTTTTGCAAGAGTATTGTGCTGTCAGCTGCATTCATTTTGTCCTTTACTTTTCCTCTGCCAGAGTGGCAAGACTGCAGTTGATTTAGAGAAGATGGTAGCAGTCATGGTATGAGGTTGTTAAATCAGTTACAGTATTTACATAATACCAAAATTGTGCTTCAAAGCTGTGAAAATTGAGATTAAGACAGACAGAAAATAAGAATATGAATATTCTAAAAGACCCCCGTTAATGAAGTTTGTAGATTCTAAACCCTTAAATGATTAGTTGCTTGTTATCTTTTTGACCTAACTTGTAAAGGTTTAACAAATATTTAACAAACACTTCAAATTTTCTGTTTATGCAGTACCTGTTCAGCCCCATCATGCAAGTGCACTTGTTGTCCCTGTTCTAAGATAACCACTAAGTTGTCCCTCCAGTAACAGAACGTTGTCAAATGGGGAATCAGAAGTATTCTGTAGGTGGTGGTACATATTTAGAGTTGTGGGAAACGTTTTGTAGCTGTCAAACAACAGGAAGATTAAATGGTGCATCCTGAGTGACTGGCTTAAGTCTATTAGCTTCCTTGGGTCTTCTGTGTTTGCTGATTTTTTAAAAATCTCTAAAGTTTTGCTCCCAGGACATAGGAAACATTGGTCTCCTTGTAGAGTTCATTGGCTCAGACCTCAGACTGTTTCAGCAGTCCCTCTACCCTATATCTAGTCAGAGGTTTTACCCAGTGCATGAATCCTGAATGTATCTTTTTATTGTGTTTTTACCCTTGTGCTTGTACTATTACCATAGGCACTAATCTCTTTAATGTGACTTTTTTAAAAGCAGAAAACAAAATCTCCTAGTGAGATTTTTTTTAAATGAATTAATGGCATAATTGTTATAAATTTGGATGCAGTTTAGCATTTTAGAATCTATTAATTTAAAAAAAAATTAACCTGTATTTATATAGTGGCATTCGTATCTTCAGATGTTCCACAGCCTTTCAAGCTAATTACTTTTGAAGTGCAATCACTTGTGTTATGGTCAGGTGAGGAGGGTCATCACAGGCTCCCCTCTTGCCCTTCCTCTTATTTGACCGCAAAAGGGTTTATTCCTTTTTAAGCAGTGTTTGTACTTACCACCTCAGTGAGTGTTTTACCTGTAATGTGGTCGTGAAAGAACCAATCGGGCAGGTTTTCTTGAGTTTAAACAGGAAAGAGGTAAGTTTATTAAAAACAACAATCTAAACCCAATTTAAAAATAATAAAAAATATGCCACATATTCACACGGGAATCACACACAAATAGATTACAGAGTGGAAAGTAGGTTTTGTGGTTGGATTAAAGCCCAGAATAAATAAAACTTAAATATGCAGTCTGTGAGCTTGGGTGATTCAAGGTCTTCCAGCTGAAGTTGTATTCTGAGATTTTTGGCTGGTCAGAATGGCTGCTCCATTGGCTCAGTGCTTTCTTGGAGGCAGACTTATAGGTGGCTCTCTTCCTCTGGTCTCTGTAGCAGTCTGTAGGTTTGAAGGGTCCACAGTTGCAGATGGTTTTCAAACTTGAGAGAGAAAGGGAGGCACACAGCCTTTTTTGCTGCTGCACACTCAGATATTGTTTGTCTGTGTGTGTGTGTGTGTGTGTTAACAAAACTCCAAGAAAACCCTGAGCCAAGTGGGGCAGTACCACGTACACTTTGACCAGCCAAAAACCTCAAGAATACAACTTCAGCCAGGAGATCACCGAATCACCCAAGTTCACAGACTGCATATTTAAGTTTAATTTATTCTGGACTTTAATCCAACCACAAAACCTACTTTCCACTCTGTAATCTATTTATGTGTGATTCTTGTGTGAATGTGTAGCATATTTTTTATTATTTTTAAATTGGGTTTAGATTGTTGATTTTAATAAACTTACCTCTTTCTTGTTTAAACTCAAGAAAAGCTGTCCGATTGGTTCTTTCACGACTACATTAAAGGTAAAACACTCACTGAGGTGGTAAGTACAACCACTGTTTAAAAGACTGTGTGTGTGTGTGTGTGTGTGTGTGTGTGTGTGTGTGTGTGTGTGTGTGTGTGTGTGTGTGTGTGTCTCGATCGTTCCACCAATCTATCCGTACATTACTTTGGATGGAGACCCAATAGTATGCTACTATGTACGTATAGGATACTAACTGTGATCCCCGGATCCATGTCATATTCCAGTAATCCGATTAAATACAAAGGGTGTTTTATGATTGAAGTTCCATTGGGAGATAGTGAATTGGCACCCTGATCAATGGAAAGGAAAATCAGGCAGAGTATAAAATGCGCTGCCAATTCGTTATCGTGATTCGTTTATATGACTGACCGGGACTGATTTCACCCAAACGCAGCTACTAGCTCCCGCCCCACTGGCCGCTCTCCCCCCATGGCAACTCACTTTTCCCCCTCAGCCGCTGGCTCCAGACCTCGCTGCTCCCCCTCACTCCCCTGGCCAATTGTTCCCCGCTCGCACCACCCCGCTCTCCGTTTGGCTGCTCGGTCCTACGTTTCATCAGTCTCCACACGCTGCCCGAAGAAGCAAGGCGAGCCACAAGGGGTAACGTGGCAACGTAGGAGCGAGTGGCCGAGTGGAGGGAAACGGCGCGGCCTAGAACTAGCGGATGGAGAGTGGGATGGCGCAAAGCGAGGAACAGGGGAGTGGGGGGGAGCAGCAAGGTCTGGAGCGAGCGGCTGAGGGGAGGAAGCATTGAGGCCTAGAGCGAGTTGCTGAGGGGAGAGAGCTCCAGCCTCAAAGTCTCCCATTCAGCCGCTTCCTGCAGCCGAGTGGGAGGCTGGATACCCGATGACGATTTATCGCACATACACGAAGATGAACCAGGCGCGGATACGCGATGACGTTATCCCGTACATGTGCCACTTAGTCCTGACAAGATGTAGCTGCACATGTGCGCAGCTTGGCGCACTCTGATGATGTCAGCGGGCTGCTGCGTTGTCAGGAGTCACTTTGTTGTTTTTAATGAGGTCCAAAGCCCCTCTCAGGTGGTATGGTCAGTGTAACCCCCTGGAGGGCTGTCTCAACTCATGAATACCTCGAGATGACTTTGAATGTCTTGCTAACGAGGGTGATCTGGATAATCCACTCGGTTAGCCAAAGCATTGTCCTGGCTGGACTTCTTGTTCGACTCGTGTCTTCAATTCGATCTCCTGGTATTTTGATGCAAATTGAGGTAGCCATCTTGGTTGTCTTTTTTTTTAAGTTAACTGTAGGACTTTTTCCATTGAAAGTTTAATGTAAGTTTCCAACCGCTGAATTAATGTTTCTCATTTGGCATATAGTGTTTTCTTGACACTTGTTATTAGGTAAACAGGGCAGGCAATTTGTGCAGAGTAACAGCCCACAAACAGCAGTTAGATAAAGGACTGTGTTTCCTCCTTTTATCCTTCTCATTGGGTTCGCTTAGTACCCATTTGTTAAGTGCTCTGCAATGTTCCTTTTACATAAGAAACACCGGACTAATCCAAGTCACTGTTATGCATTGTTACTGTGCCCAGTGTTCCACATCTTTCCCGTGTGAAGAGGGATAGAAGCCCTTCAGCTTCAGTTCCTTGGATCTCGCCCTATGGCAAAGATATATATCGCCATTCAGTGCCTCCCCAAGATAGCAAGGTGCTTATTAAAACCAAAGCAAAATACTGCAGATGCTGAAAATTTATAATAAAAGCAAAAAAGGCTGGAAGTACTCAGCAGATCAGACAGCATCTATGGATAAAGAAACAAAGTTAACATTTCAGCCTCTGACTCATCAGGCTCATCAACCTGAAATGTTAACTCTGTTTCTCTCTCCACAGGTGACCAGCTGAATATTTCAGCATTTTCTGTTTATATACCAAGTGTTCACTGTTTGGGAATCTTCCTGCCTGTTCCAGGATGCAGAGAATTGTTGTGTTAATTATGTGTTTTTACAGCATTGTATATGAAACCTTTGTAAAATGCCGCCTTGTATCTCTGAGAAATTGCTCAAAATGGCTTGCATAGGATGAATAATTTTGAAATATTGTGATTGTTACTATGTAGGAAATATCAATAAAGCAACACTGTGTGAACCTTGTTTAATTACTGTCTTTTTTTTCAGACCCAATTTGCTCCTTGCTAATCAATCACGATGCCTCCATCAGACCACAGTGACAGAAAAGGCAGATAGGTAAATTCAAACATTGTTTCTAAGACTAATCCACCATCTGTCAGGTATATGGTTAAATTGGAGTATCAATGGCATTAAGCTGATTGTTGTAGGAATAATACACATTTTGTAGAACAGTCCCCACCACTCTCTCCATCCATGCTTAGCATAGGCAATATTGAGCAAATAGTGCTGATCATTGTCCATTACATAGGAGTCATTTACAAAAGCACAGCTTATAACGTATTAAACACACTGGCTATTTTGAACAGTTCAATCAGTACTAACCCTTTTAAAAGGCTCTGCTGATTTCAACCAAAATCAGGTCTTCAAACAGTTTCAGTTAGTTGTTCGTGTCTCGTTAAAGTGCACCTACCTTAGTGATGAGATTCTGGATGCATTTGCTAACAATCAGCAATCTGTGGACGACAGGGCTGATTAAATGACAAAAGTGATAATACAAAGCAGAATAAGGTGATAATGAGTCAAATAGAGAAATAAAAGATGGGTCCAGAAGAGATGTAAATGGTGATAGCTGAGGTGGAGGGAAGCCTGAAAATTCTGGCAAAAAGAAGGTCCCTGTGGTCGACGAATGTGGCAGATGAAAGTCAAGTAGATCTGGGGAGTGTGGACCACCATACAGACTTAGCTATCAAAAGGAGATCCCACCCCAAATATCAGCCCACAACTCCTCCACTTCTGGGTACATTACCTCCATTACCAGCATCTTTCCAAGAGAAAATGGTACTGCTGGCTAAGGTTTAATCACAATCTGATATTTGTCTCTTTTAGTTAAAAATGTTCATTTTAAAGCAGCCATATTTTATCAAGATGTTTTATTATATAAATAGTGCGGGATTTTCATACGAATTAGGTGCAGGACTGTTCGGCCCCTCAAGCCTGCTCCACCATTTGATAAGATCGTGGCTGATCTGAATTTGGCCTCAACTTCACATTCCTCTCTGCCCCCCCCCATAACACTTCACTCCCTTGTCGATCAAGAAACTATCTCAGTCTTGAGTATATTCAATGATGCAGCCTCTATGCTCTCTGAGGAAGCGAATGTGTCCTCGCCCATAAGTGGAAACATCCTTCCAGCATCCACCCTGTCAAGTCCCCTCAAGATCTTATATGTTTCAATAAGACCACCTCTCATTCTTCCAAATGCTAATGGGTACAGGCACAATCTGTTCAACCTTTCCTCATATCCCAGGAATCAGTCAAGTGAACCTTCTCTGAACTGCTTCTAATGCAATGTTATCCTTCCTTAAGTAAGGAGACCAAAACTGTACACAGTACTCCAGATGCGGTCTCACCAAGGCCTTGTCCAGCTGTAGCAAAACTTTCTTACTTTTGTATTCTACTTTCCTTGCAATAAACGACAACATTCCATTTGCCTTCCTAATCACTTACTGTACATAGATACAAATTTTTTGTGATTCATGTGCCAGGACACCCAGATCCCTCTGTATTCAGTTCTGCAATCTCTCTCTCCATTTAAATAATATACTGCTTTTCTATTCTTCCTGCCAAAGTGGACAAGTTCACATTTTCCCACATATACTCCATCTGCCAATTTTTTGCCCACTCACTTAACCTAATTATATTATGTCCTCTTCGCAACTTACTTTCCTACCTTTCTTTGTGTCATCTGCAAATTTAGCTACCATACATTCGGTCCCTTCATCCAAGTCATTGATTTAAATTGTAAGTAGTTGAGGCCCCAGCACTGATCCCTCTGGCACTTCATTAGTTACATCCTGCCAACCTGAAAATGACTCATTTATGCCTACTCTCTGCTTCTTGTTAGCTAACCAATCCTCTATCCATAGTAATATGTTACTCCCTACACCATGAATTTTGTATAGTATCCTTTGATGTGGCACATTATAGTGGAAATGCACAACAGTTCAGCCGTCTGAAAGGAAAAAACAAACCCCTTTAATTTTGTTGGTGGCTCTCACTTGAAATGCTCAGTGCTTCTCTTTAAGATGCTGACTGAGCTAAGACCATATAACCTGGAACAAGAAAGGCCATTCAGCCGATCATGCCCACTCCTTTTGTAGGCCCTGTATGACTATCTCAATCATGTTTGATGCCCACTCCACCATTCTCTCTGTTGTCCTTATGTGAATTAAACAAATCAACTGAATCTGTCCAATCTCTTTTTATATCCCTATAAATTCACTGTAAATTTGGCATTTCTGTTTTGGAGCTTTTATTTAAAATCTAAATGGGACTGGAATTGCTTGTTTGCAGCTCCACACTAGCAAAACAGACGAGCACTGCAGTAGCCACCAAGAAGTCTTCACTTCCCAGCAATAAAGGGGAGTACGTCATCACAAAACTAGATGAGCTGATAAATTGGGCCCGACGGGTGAGTGCTGTAAATGCAGAGGTTACATTAGTCTGTGTGCATGGATAAGCAAGTAATTGTAAGATGAGATATATTCCTGTAGAGTTATGTGAACTATCTGTGTTTAAGGATGTGCTGCATTTGGCTGTTGTATATTAGAGTGTATTTTGGGAACACTAGGAGCACCTTCTAATATACCACTTTGCACCATATTCAGTAGCAGTAAAGCCTGCAGTTGTCATTTCTACCTTCATCTGTATTCTGTTTGCTGTACATGTCACAATTATTGTCATTTTGAAATTATTGATTAGAAGTGGGAAGTATTTGTGTTCAGAAGATTAATATTTTTTCCAATGCTTTCAGAGCTCTTTGTGGCCCGTGACCTTTGGGCTCGCCTGCTGTGCCATTGAAATGATGCACATGGCAGCGCCCAGGTATGACATGGACAGGTTCGGCGTCGTCTTCCGTGCCAGTCCTCGGCAGTCAGATGTTATGATCGTGGCTGGTACTCTCACAAACAAAATGGCTCCAGCCCTTCGAAAGGTAACCTAAAGGTTGTTTGGTCGTTGGTGTGTTTTCGACAGGTTTCCTCCTCTAACACAAATAAATATTAAAATACTACAAATACGGCAAATGTGAAATAATAACAGAGAAAGCTGGAAGCACACCATCCAGGACAAAGCAGCCCGCTTGATTGGCATCCCATCTACAAACATTCACTCCCTCCACCACCGACGCACAGTGGCAGCATTGTGTACCATCTACAAGATGCACTGCAGCAATGCACCAAGGCTTCTCAGACAGCACCTTCCAAACCCGCGACCTCGACCAACTAGAAGGACAAGGGCAGCAAATGTATGGGAACACCACCACCTACAAGTTCTCCTCCAAGCCACACACCATCCTGACTTGGAACTATATAGCCGTTCCTTCACTGTCGCTGGGTCAAAATCCTGGAACTCCCTTCCGAACAGCACTGTGGGTGTACCTACCCCATATGAACTGCAGCGGTTCAAGAAGGCAGCTCACCACCACCTTCTCAAGGGCAATTAGGGATGGGCAATAAATGCTGGCCTGGCCAGCGATGCCCACATCCCATGAATGAATTTTTTAAAAAAACACTGCAAGTCATCTAGCCAGCACCTGTGACGAGAATAGTCAATGTTACAGATCAATCTCCTTCACCAGTATTGTTCTTCTGATGGGTACTACCTGAAACATTTTTTTTAACCACATAGCTAATTGTCCTGCTGTGTTCCCAGTCTTTTTCTGTTTTTGTTCCTCGTAAGACAAGTTGTTCTCTGAAATTATTACTATTGTAGAACAATAATGTTTTTGTGTTTAATAAGTAAAGGATGTCTGAAAATGTATTATTCCACAGATAGGCACATGTATATGTTTTTCTGAAATACTAACCTTTATTAGAAACAGTTGAGTAACATCTGGTATGGTAGTAAAGCCAACCAAGAGGTTGCAGTCAGTCCGATCCCTCAGCAGTCGGAACGCTATAATTTTTCTTGGGGAGGTTCCTGGAAGAGGGAGTGTGTCCATTAGCTAGTGCTCCTGCCTCTGATCAATAAGGATTGACTGATACCCTGCTGGAAGCTGTGTCTGGATACTGGTTGAATCCAAGATTGGACTGGGTTGTGACGCTGTCCATTACATAGAATTTACAGCACTGAAACAGGCCATTGTGCCCAAATGGTCTGTGCCCATACTTTTGTTCTACACAAGTCTCCCATCCTACTTCATCAAACCCTATCAGCATAATCTTCTATTTCATTCTGCTTCCTCTTAAATGCAACTTGCCTCAACCACTCCATGTGGTAGTGAGTTCCACATTCTCACCATTCCCTGAGTAAAGAAGTTCCTTATTTTATTTATTTATGACACCGAGCTTTGGACGATTGGAAACATCTCTACAACTACCTTATTGAACCCCCTTCGTAATTTTAAAGATCTCTAGGTTCACCCTGATGAATGGCCACTTCAACATGTTGCTGCAGACTGGCTGGCTCCAATGAAACTGAACCCCACCAAGGGTCAGTACAATTCGAAATTTGCAAAAGGAACAAACTATTACATGATGTAAAGATGAATTATGTTTTGGTTTTGTTATTGTATTGTGCAGGTTTATGATCAGATGCCTGAACCTCGCTATGTAATCTCCATGGGCAGGTGAGCATGTTACTGAGTTTCACTGTACATTTATTAATTTGATCAGCCACTGAAGGCAGAAGTTCTAACAATGACATTGTTCTTACAGCTGTGCAAATGGTGGTGGTTATTACCATTACTCCTATTCCGTGGTGAGGGGCTGTGATAGAATTGTGCCAGTAGATATTTATGTCCCAGGTGAGTGCAGTTATCAAATTGCCAAATTACCAATGCTACAGGGGGTATGGTTGCATAGCGGTTATGTTACTGGATTAGTAATCCAGAGGCCAAGACTAATGATCTAGAGGCATGAGTTCAAATCCCAAATAGCAGCTGTGGAAATTAAGTTCAATTAATTAAATAAATCTCGAGAAAAGAAAAGCTAGCATCAGTAATGGTCACTATGAAACTACACAATTTGTTGTAAAAACCCATCTGGTTCACTAATGTCCTTTAGAGAAGGAAATCTGCCATCCTTACCCAGTCTGGCCTATATGTGACTCCAGACCCACAGCAATGTGGTTTAGAGGCCTGCTCAGGTCGGGGGAAAAAAGAACCCGACCCCAACCCGCCTGAATCCCTCCAATTTTGCCCCGAGCCCGACTCGACCCGAACCCGCCCCGACCCAACCATCCCTTTACTTAGCTTCTGACTGGGAAGCTCCATGAAGTTGCAGCGCATGCGCAATGACATCATCAAACCCAGTTTTGTCCCGGACTCCCAGCTCGGGTAAGTTTTTACTTTCAATACCTCCCGGCAGAGCACTTACCGTGTGTGTCCGACCCGACCCGAGCCTAAAAGCCGGACCCTGAAGATGGGCCCGACTCGACCCGAACCCGACACATGTCGTCTGGCCCCTTCGGGTCGGGGTAGCAGGCCTCTGATGTGGTTGACTCTTAACTGCCCCTGGAAATGGCCTAGCAAGCCACTCAGCTGTATTCAAGAAGGCAGCTCACCACCACCTTCTCAAGAGCAATTAGGGTTCGGCAGTAAATGCAGGCCTTTCCAGTAATGTCCACATCCTGTGAATGAATCATAGAATGGTTACATCACAGAAGCCCATTTGGTCCATCATGTTTATACTGGCTTTCTGCAAGAAATGACCTAGCAAAGCCACTCAGTTGTATCTAACCGCTACGAAGTCAATAAAAAAGAATGAAACCCATCAGACCACCCAGCATCGACCTAGGCACTGGAAATGACAACGTCAAACCCAGCCCTGTCGACCCTGCAAAGTCGTCCTAACTAACATCTGGAGGCGTGTGCCAAAGTTGGGAGAGCTGTCCCATAGACTAGTCAGACAACAGCCTGACATAGTCATACTCACGGAATCTTACCTTACAGACAATGTCCCAGACACTGCCATCACCATCCCCGGGTATGTCCTGTCTCTGGCAGGACAGACCCAGCAGAGGTGGCGGCAAAGTGGTATACAGTCGGGAGGGAGTTGCCCTGGGAGTCCTCGGCATCAACTCCTGACCCCATGAAGTCTCATGGCATCAGGTCAAACATAGGCAAGGAAACCTCCTGCTGATTACCACCTACCGCCCTCCCTCAGTACCCATCCATGTTGAACACCACTTGGAGGAAGCACTGGGGGTGGCAAGGGCACAGAATGTACTCTGGGTGGGGGACTTCAATGTCCATCACCGAGTGGCTTGGTAGCACCACTACTGAGCGAGCTGACCGAGTCCTAAAGGACATAACTGCTAAACTGGGTATGCAGCAGGTGGTGAGGGAACCAACAAGAGTGAAAAACATACTTGACCTCGTCCTCACCAATCTGCCTGCTGCAGATGCATCTGTCCATGACAGTATTGGTAAGAGTGGCCACCGCACAGTCCATGTGGAGATGAAGTCCCGCCTTCACATTGAGGATACCCTCCATCGTGTTGTGTGGCACTATCACAGTACTAAATGGGACAGATTTCAAACAGATCTAGCAATGCAAAACTGGGCATCCATGAGGCGCTGTGGGCCATCAGCAGCAGCAGAATTGTACTCAACCACAATCTGTAGCCTCATGGCCACTCTACCATTACCATCAAGCCAGGAGACCAACCCTGGTTCAACGAAGAGTACAGGAGGGCATGCCAGGAGCGGCACCAGCCATACATCAAAATGAGGTGTCAACCTGGTGAAGCTACAACACAGGACTACTTGCATGCCAAACTGTGTAAGCAGCATGCAATAGACAGAGCTAAGCAATCCCATAACCAACGGATCAGATCTAAGCTCTGCAGTCCTGCCACATCCAGCCATGAATGGTGGTGGACAATTAAACAACTAACTGGAGGAGGTGGCTCCAAAAATATCCCCATCCTCAACGATGGGGGAGCCCAGCACCTCGGTGCAAAAGATAAGGCTGAAACATTTGCAACAATCTTCAGCCAGAAGTGCCGAGTTGATGATCCATCTTGGCCTCCCCCTGAAGTCCCCAGCATCACAGACTTCAGCTGATTCGATTCACTCCGCGTGATATCAAGAAACGACTGATGGCACTGGATACTGCAAAGGCTATGGGTCCTGACAATATTCCGGCAATAGTACTGAAGATCTGTGCTCCAGAATTTGCCGCGCCCCATCCAAGCTGTTCCAGTATAGCTACAGCACTGGCATCTATCCGGCAATGTGGAAAATTGCCCAGGTATGTCCTGTACACAAAAAGCAGGACAAGTCCAACCTGGCCAATTACCACCCCATCAGTCTACTCTCAATCATCAGTAAAGTGATGGAAGGTGTCATCAACAGTGCTATCAAGCGGCACTTGCACAGCAATAACCTGCTCAGTGACTTCCAGTTTGGTTCCGCCACTCAGCTCCTGACCTCATTACAGCCTTGGTTCAAACATGGACAAAAGAGCTGAACTCGAGGTGAGAGTGACTGCCCTTGACATCAAGGCAGCATTTGACCGAGTATGGCATCAACGAGCCCTAGCAAAACTGAAGTCAATGGGAACCAGGGGGAAAACTCTCTGCTGGTTGGAGTCTTACCTAGCGCAAAGGAAGATGGTTGTGGTTGTTGCAGGTCAATCATCTGAGCTCCAGGACATCACTGCAGGAGTTCCTCAGGGTAATATCCTAGGCCCAACCATCTTCAGCTGCTTCATCAATGATCTTCCTTCAATCATAAGGTCAGAAGTGGGGATGTTCGCTGATGATTGCACAATGTTCAGCGCCATTTGCGACTTCCCAGATACTGAAGCAGTCTGTGTAGAAATGCAGCAAGACCTGGACAGTATCCAGGTTTGGGCTGATGTGTGGCACGAATGTTACTTGCCACAAGTGCCAGGCAATGACCATCTCCAACAAGAGAGAATCTAACCATCTCCCCTTTTACATTCAGTGGCATTACCATCGCTGAATCCTCCACTATCAACATCCTAGGGGCTACCATTGATCAGAAACTGAACTGGAGTAGCCATATAAATACCATGGTTACAAGAGCAGGTCAGAGGCTAGAAATCCTGCAGTGAGTAACTCACCTCCCTACTCCCCAAAACCTGTCCACCATCTACAAGGCACAAGTCAGGAGTGTGATGGAATACTCTCCACTTGCCTGGATGGGTGCAGCTCCAACACCACTGATGAAGCTCGACATCATCCAGGACAAAGCAGCCCGCTTGATTGGCATCCCATCCACAAACATTCACACCATCCACCACCGACGCATAGTGGCAGCAGTGTGCACCATCTACAAGATGCACTGCAGCAATGCACCATGGCTCCTTAGACAGCACCTTCCAAACCCACAACCTCTACCAATGAGAAGGATAAGGGCAGCAAATGAATGGGAACACCACGACCTGCAAGTTCCCCTCCAAGTCACACACTGTCCTGACTTGGAACTATATTGCCGTTCCTTCACTGTTGCTGGGTCAAAATCCTGGAACTCCCTTCCTAACAGCACTGTGGGTGTACCTACCTCACATGGACTGCAGTGGTTCAAGAAGGCAGCTCACCACCACCTTCTCAAGGAAAATTAGGGTTGGGCAATAAATGCTGGCCTGGCCAGCGTTGCCCACATCCTATGAATGAATTTTTAAAAAGAGCAACTTAGTGACTTCCACTCCCTTGCCCTTTCCCTGTAGCCGTGCAATTTTTTTTTTTCTTCAGGTGCTTATCCAATTCCCTTTTGAAAGTGCAATTATATCTGCCTCCACCACAGTCTCGGGCAGTGCATTCCAGATCCCAAGCACTCACTGTGTAAAAACATTTTTCCTCATGTCAACATTGGTTCTTATGCCAATCACCTTAAATCGGTATGCTGTGGTTCTCAACACCTCTGCCAGTGAAAACAGTTTCTCTCTATTTACTCTGTCTAGACACCTCATGATTTTGAATACCTGTATCAAATTTCCTCTCACCCTCCTCTTCTCTAAAAAGAACAACTCCAACTTCCCCAATCTAGCTACGTAACTATCCAAGTCCCTCATCCTGGAACCATTCTTATAGATCTTTTCTGCACCCTTCTGTAAAATCTTTACATCCTTCCAAAAGTGTGGTGTTCAGAATTGGACACATACTCCAGTTGAGGCCAAGCCAATGTTTTATAAAGTTCATCGTAACTTCCTTGCTTTTGTACTTTGTCTCGGTTTTTGAAGCCTAGGATCCGATATGTGTTTTTAAACACTTTTTCCACCTGCCTTGCTACCTTCAACAATTTGTGCACATATACCCCCAGGTCTCTCTGTTCTTGCATCCACTTCATAATTGTATCCTTTAATTTATATTGCCTCTCCTCGTTCTTCTTCCCAAAATGTATCACTTCACACTTTTCTGCATTAAATTTCATTTGCCACATGTCCACCCTTGCCACCAGTCTGTGTATGTCCTCTTGAAGTCTATTTCTGTCCTCCTCACAATTCCGAATACTTCCAAGTTTTGTCATCTGCAGATTTTAAAATTGTGACCTGTACACCCAAGTCTAGGTTATTAATATATATCAAGAAAAGCAGTGGTCCTAGTACCGACTCCTGAGGAATCCCAGTGTTATACCTTCCTCCAATCCAAAAAAACTTCACTATTGTTTCCTGTCACTCAGCCAACTCCGTAGCCATTTGTCACTGTTACTTTTATTCCATGGGCTTCAACTTTGCTGGCAAGCCAACAGTGTGGCACTTTATCAAACACCTTTTGGTATTCCATGTACACCATGTCAACTGCATTACCCTCATCAACCGTATCTGTTTATGACTGACAATAGCTTTTTTGGCTGCAGTATTGGAGCCAATTGCTCATCCAACATATCAATTTCCACTGATATCACAGAATTCTATCTTGTGAACACACTAGTGTGGAGTACCTTGTCAAGAGATTTCAGGAATACTTTGCCAACTGGATTACTCTCATCCACTAACCTGGTAAATTCTTCAAAAACTCCCAAGTTTGTAAAACAGAACCTTCCTTTCTGAGAGTCATGTTGAATGGCCCATTCTCTTTCCCAGTGATTATAAAGGGCATCTCTTTGGATCCCTTTGAGCATCTTCTCAATGATGAATATCAGGTTGATGGGCCTGTAGTTCCCAAGCTCTGATTTGCCCCCTTTTATGAAAATTGGAACTAAGTGAGCTTCCTTCCAATCTAAGGGAACTATCCCTGACTCTATTGAGCTACTGAAGACATGAGCAAGGGACTCACAGAGCACCTGTCCCATCTCGTTATTCATGCTTGGGTGAATGTCAACTGGAATTGGAAGTCCATGAAAAAAAAATTAAAAGTTAATTGTTTAGTTAGTTAAATAATTGGTACAGTGTATCATGGTCAAACCTTCCTCTGTATGAGTAAGAAAATAGGCAAGTGAAGCCATAAGCTGAACTGGTACCTGTTGAGTAGGTGCAATGAAAAGGATGAAGAATTGAGACATGCATCTTTTGCTTACCTCTACCAACCCAGCGCCTGACTCAATGGTGGAATAAGGTTAAAAGCATGTGATCAGCACAGAAAACTGTAGGGTGGGAGGATTAGTTTCAGTTAAAATTCAATTAGTGGATTAATTCTAAAACCAAGCACCCCAGATGGCTCAGTTGGTAAAACATCCATGTAGCAGAGAGCAGTGCAGATCAGGAGGTTCCAGGTTTATTTCAGTCCTTGTCTGCTCTCAGCTGGGGCAGCAACTGTTGCAACTGAACCTCTAGCGTGGTGTGGGGAAAATCAGGCAGGGTTCCCATTACTGGTCCTGTGAGCCCTGCTGGATAGCATGTGTTTGGTTGCCAACCGAAGAAAGGCTCAACTGTGGTGCTGCTCATATGGAATAAGCTGCCAGCGTTCACTGTTCATGAAGAATGGTCAGTTGGGTGAGCTACTAGAGGGTTTCTGATTCCTGTGGAGATGGAAGTAGTCAAAAGGGGAGAAAGGTCTATCGGAAACCTAAGAGTCACTTTTGTGTTGGACGGTTACATCTCAGTTCATGTTAAATTCATTCAAACGTGTTGCTATTCCCTTTGATTGTGGTGACCTAAAACATTATCTTGGATAAATGACATTGTCTCTTTTATGTTAGGCTGCCCACCCACAGCCGAAGCCCTTCTGTATGGAATTCTACAACTGCAGAAGAAAATAAAGAGGGAAAGAAGGTTAAGCATTTGGTATCGGAAATAAATGGGCAGTATAATTGCAACTAGTATTTATGGAGCTTGTGGGCAGTGATGTGATTCTTTGGTGGAAGAATGGACTCTTTGTGTTGTGATGTCATACGTAACAATGTCCTATAAACTTTCATTTTACAAAGTTAAAGCATTTCTTGTTTTCTTTTTGTATGTCTTCAATTTTATGTTCTTCAACAATGCAGGATTTTATAAGACAATATCTCATTTGGTTTATATGCCATTTTCCTTGGCTCTGTCGCTCTCTTCCCCTCTGACTTTTCTGTTGCCTCCCTGGATTGGAGAAGAAAGGTAATGGTAAAAATTGGGAAATAACTCCCCTCTACCACCAGCTTTTGAGAGCCAGCAAAAAATCATTCTCTAGCATGAGGGAGAAATAGCAGAGAAAATCAATGAGCGCTCCTCCATATCTCCTTTTTGGCTGACTAGAGATAACATTGGGAACAGCCAAAAGTGACTTTAGGACAAGTGGAAAGAGGGGACTTAAGGAAGTGTATGGAGCAAATTAATTATGGGGAAGCACAAAAGGTGATGAGGCAAGTATATTACTTATGACTAGATTTTTATTCCAATGTATACAAACTTCCATCAAAATGTACAGCGCTCGCACCATCTTGCTTTTGGATAATTTTTCTTTGTTTTCCCATGGATGTCAGCAAACCAAATATCTCCTTAATTGTGAGACGAACAAAATCTTTAGCTCAATTTTGCTATTATATTGCCACTTTTGAATCTATCTTACAGCAGTTTTGAGTACACATCATTGCAAAGTGGCAGTTTAACTCAGAAGGTTACCAACTACCCTAAAGGTACGAGACCCCTTTCAGGAGGCTGCCTCACCGTTTTGAGTTGTCGCCAGGTGAAGTATAATTCCACCCTTATTTTTTTTTTGTCCCAAGGCACTTGTACACCAACTTTTATTTGAAAACTGCTAGAAAATAAGACATTTGGTGAGGGTGAGGTTGGGAGTGAAAGGCAATTGTGGGAATGCACATTTTAAAATTATGGAGCTATTGTACAAATACTGATTGGCTTTCTAAAATTGACACCAATAATCCAGTCTCATTGCATTCAATAGTAATGCATTCATGACACTGTATTAATTGTGTTCAGCATTTTTCATTGTCTAAAGAAAGCTACATTGGATTTGATAAAAGTCATCCTTTAATTAATTTTAAGACTATAGTGATGGTTCTTCACAACAATCTTAGTAAGAGTGGCTGGTTAGTGTTTAGTTATCATGGGTGTGATCATCTTATGAAAAGAGTAGTATCTGCAGTCTTTGGGAGGGCTGATGTCCATCACACTGGTCTGAATGTTCTCCTCCTTGAAGCCAGCCTCCACCAAATGAGGCACTTGGGTTTCCTGGACAGATTAAAGATGCAAGTTATTTTGGAAATGTGAAACAGATTTCATTACACTGCATATCCCAGAAATTCAAGCTGTTTCAACATATCTTTATATTTTTGAAAAATATTTTAGGTGCTCCTCCAGGTAAGAAATAGTGAGGCAGGGAAACAACACTTTCCATCTTGAACACTGGCTGTTACCATTAGGTGAAGTAGAGGAGCTTGGATATAAATGTAAATCTCCCTTTGTTCTACCACAACAATGCACAGTACCTCAACCTCAAGACCAATTCTTAATGCACCATTTTTCCACCCCACCTGAAGATCCTCTGATCTCTAAATGAGTTTGCCAATTTGATGTTGATTGACATGAAATTAGGCAAGTCTGGAGTCCATGGCCACTGGAAACAGGATTCAGGCTGCCCAATTCACCTAGAATAAAACACACAAATGGCTTCCTTCACCCGCTTTGCAAGATTTTACATGGCCTTGAAATTGTCATTGCTCTTAAATATAAATCTTAATGTTGAAGAGGCTTTGAATTATTGATTTGAGTAGTATGCCTTTAAGTGCCATTCACACTTCTGAATCAGAATGTTGTGAGTTGAAGCCTCATTACAGGACTTGAGCACATAATCTAGACTGGCACTAGGGAGTGCTGCATTGTTGGAGATGCTATCTTTTGGGTGAGATGTCAAACTGGTGCCCCATCTGCCTATTCAGATGGAGTTCTCCCCCAGTTCTAGTGAACACATCCTTCATGCACCACCAAAACATATCAACCAGTCATGTATTTCACTGGTGTAAAAACAAGAAATGCTGGAAATACTCAGCAGGCCTGGCAGCATCTGTGGGGAAAGAGGCAGAGTTAACATTTCAGGTCAGTGACCCTTCATCAGAACTGGCAGAACCAGAAATTTAATAGGTTTTAAGTAATTTAAAGTGAGGATGGGGCAAGAGACAACAAAAGAGGTATTGATAGGACAAGGTCACAGAGAATAACTGACCAGAAGGGCGTGGAGCAAAAGGAAACGGTATGTTAATGGTGTGGTGAAAAACAAAGTGTTAGTACAGAGAGGGTATTAATTGACAGAAAACTGAACAGCCTGGCCCCAAGCACAAACATAAAAAAAGTGGGTAGGCACATTAGAAACAAACTGAACAAATTAAAATAAAATAAACACCTAAAAAAAGAAAAAAATAACAAAATAAAGATAAAAAGGGGGCCAGTCATGCTCTGAAATTATTGAACTAATAAAAAAAAACAGTGGGTAGGTATGTATTTCATTGGTGTTTGTCAGATTTTGTTGTGCACAAATTGGCTGCCATATTTGCTTATATCACAACAGTATTTGCCTTCCAAAAATTTTTTAATTTCTTTGTTCATGGGATGTGGGTGGCACTGGCAAGGCCAGCCTTTATTTCCCATCTCTAATGCCCTTGAGGTGGTCGTGAGCTGCCACCTTGAACCACTGCAGTCTGTGTTTATAGATACACTCACATTGCTGTTAGGTAGAGAGCTTCAGGATTTTAACCCAGCGACAATGAACAAACAGCAATATATTTCTAAGTTAGGATGGTGTGTGACTTGGAGGGGAACGTGCAGGTGGTGTTCCCATGCGCCTCCTGCCCTTGTTCTTCTTGGTGGTAGAGGTTACCGGTTTGAGGGGTGCTGTTGAAGAAGCCTTGGTGAGTTGCTGCAGTGCATGTTATAGTTGGTACACCGTGCATCCACGGTGATGAAGGGAGTGAATGCTTAAGCTGATGGCTGGCAAGCGGGCTTCTTTGTCTTAGATGGTGTTGAGGCTTTGAGTGTTGTTGGAGCTATACTCATCCAGGCAAGTGGAGAGTATTCTATCACACACACAAAAAATGCTGGAAAACAGTGTTAACTTTTCAGGTCTGTGACCTTTCATCAGAACAGATGCTGCCTGACCTCCTGAGTATTTCCAGCATTTTCTGTTTTGTTTCAGATTTCCAATATCTGCAGTATTCTTTGTTTTTGTATTCCATCACACTCCTGATTTGTGCCTTGTTGAGACCTCATGGGATAGCCTGACGACATGAAAGCTGCTATATAAATGTAAGTTCTTTCAATTCTTTCTGATTTTTGGTCTATTCACATTGCTTTTACAATAACAGTGAGTGTTGGCAGCTGGGACTTCTGCAGGTTCCAAATGGTAAATGGGAGTAGTTTGAATCTCTTCCACAATGCATGGTGGCATCAGATAATTAGAAGAAAAAACATGGGTATTGGCTTTATCCCTACCTGGAACATTTTTTCAATGTCATTATACTTTCCCTTCAGTAGCTCTCCCCAGGAGGTGAGGTTGCAATATGTAAGAACGCCGCCAGCCTTCAGCAAACGCAAAGCATGACCCTGAAAGAAAAGGAGTTTAACAACTGCAGTTTGATTTGGCTGCATTTTCTCCTTCTGTCCTTCCCAGATTTATCTGATACATGTTTAGAGATACAGCACTGAAACAGGCCCTTCGGCCCACCGAGTCTGTGCCGAGCATCAACCACCCATTTATACTAATCCTACACTTATCCCATATTCCTACCACATCCCCACCTGTCCCTATATTTCCCTACCACCTACCTATACTAGGGGCAATTTATAATGGCCAATTTACCTACCAACCTGCAAGTATTTTGGCTTGTGGGAATCATACTAATCAATCTCCCATGGTATTGCACAAGGAGAGTCAACATCAACTGCAATATTAATATTGGGCAGGAAGATAACTGGATCCAGATGGAGGGGGACAGGAAGAAGGAGTAGAGGAGAGCGGGTAATCGGGACAGTGAGTAATAGAGACGGGGAGAAGAAGATGACTAGAGATAAACTAGAACATACTTTTGGAGATGGTTTAGATGCTCTGGGGAGGAGGACATTCAGCCAAAGACTGCTCAGTAGCTGGGGGGCATTGCAATAGATGGAGGATGATTTTCTTGCTCTATGTGTATGCAGGGGTGGGGAGAGGGGTTTAAGAACACTCCTTAGTTGGGGGATGGGGAGCACTGTACAGTTGGTGGGGACATGTTTAGAAAGGCTGCTAAGGAGAGGAAGGAGGCACAGACCAAAATGTTGCTCATGGGGGTGGTGGGACAGTGAGTCAACATGATAAATTATTGACCAGGGCGGTGGGAGAGAGTTGCTGACCAGGGCAGGGGTATGATGTCATCAAGTTTTGAATGTACTGTACGGTTACATTGAATTGAAGTTGGGACGGCTGCTGAACAGGCGACTGTATTTGATTAAACAGAACTGCAAATCTATATGTACAAAATGCCAGGACCGCCACCCCCCCCCCCCCCCACCCTGCATTCCATATAATCAATAAATGAGACCCAAACATAGACACAAAAAGCAAGAGCACCATTCACAGAAAAATGCAAGAATCCCATAAACAAAAATTCCAAACCCCAATACACAAAAAATTTCAAGCTCCTCCCCCTGCCACCAAACCCGCTCCTCTCCCTGCCCACCTTCCCATTTCCCAGACCCCTCAAAGCTTGAAATCTCAGCTCCCTAGAAGCATGTCAAATAAAAACAGAAAAGACTGGAAATACTCAGCAGATCTGGCAGCATTTATGGAGAGAGAAATAGTTAGCAGCCGGGATTTCCTATTGGTGGTGTGGTCGGGAAGGGGTGTGGGCGCGATTTGAAAATCGCGTTCTGGGAGGGCGGCACTGGATCCCGCCGCCTCCGGAGCATGAGACAATTTTCAGAGGGAGGGAGGGAGGGAGGGAGGGCGGGAAATGGGGAAACCGCTCACCTCCAATTAACAGCCCGCTGAACTCTTTGAGGAGGTTGTTAACAGGCCAGGGAGGGCGAGAAGGCAGTTTTCAAAGCTGAAAGTGCTGAACCCTAACAGTGTGGTGCAGGTCAGTGCTGTCAGGTCAAACTGGGCAGTGGTTAAAGTTTTTTTTTAAACTGTTGTTGAGGGAGCTGGGGGATCTTGCACCAGATTGTGTATTTAACCTTCCATTTGGCCGTTCGGCCACTTTTGTGCTCAGTGAGGCTGCGGGCCCTCCGAGGTGCCGCCTGCTCTCTTCTGCAAGGCAGCGGCAGGCCCCATCATGCTCCTGCTTCCTGGTGACTAATTGGGCATCAACTCACCTCCAGCCCAAATAGGGCATTTATTTTTAATGATAGCATCGCATGAGTTGCAGTGTGGGCTCGGGACCCAGAAATGATCTGGGCGTCGGGTTCCCAACCCCAATTTGAAAATCTAGTCCAGCATTTCATGTCTGTGACCTTCAGAATTGCGAAAGATTAGAAATGTTATAAGTTTTGAACAAGTGAAGTTCAGGGTGGTGGCGGGGGGAGGGGTGGTGGAATGTAGTTAGCTTTAGTTAACTTTGTGATGATCATCTTATCTAGTGTTGTGCAATTGCAGTTCTAGTTATCCTTGGCTGATAAAATAAAAGACATTATACTCTAATTTGTAGGTTAATTACTTCTTTGGAGACTGTACACAGTCTTCAGGTGCCCCCGTAAGTAACGCATACACCGGATTGACACACCATGCAAGCAATTACTCTGAAGTGTTTATTCCTTTTTTAAACCAATATATTATCTTAGATTAAATGGAGAAGCTTCTTTAATTGATAGTAACTGCACCTTTGCATTCTGGCTTGAGACAAAATAAGTAATCCTGGTTTGCAAAGCAAACATTTTCAGATTTGCAGTCAGTTAGGGCTAGTTTATATTGCCTTTTCTTATGCTTTCCACTTCTCCCCTTCCCTGCCTGAGTTTGTGAACTTCCCTACCACTGCCCCGCTGAGGCTTTCTGCTGCCCTGAGTCCACAGGTCCTGGTGGCTCAGCGCATGCAGAGACACAAACGAGGTGCGCATGCGAGACTCCAGAGAAGGGTGGGATGGTCTTCCAGCTTGGCCCTGATATGGGTGCGCATGCGCAGAAGGATGGCTGATTTGCCTTGCAAATAATCACTTGGAAAAAGTTAGGGCTTGTCCATTCAAATGCAAATGAATTTTTAACAACGTGATAAGTCTTAGTTAGTGTCAAAAATCTCTGACACTTTTTTTTTTAACAAGTGTGGAGTCTCATTCTGTCAGACTTTATTGCAGTTTTATTATTGCAGATTTTTTTTTAATAAACTTTTTTACTTTTTCTTTCTGTCTCATTTATCTCTTAATCCTCTGGTGTCCCTCAAGGATTTATCCTTGGCCTCCTCCTATTTCTCACCTACAGGCTGCCCCTCGGCGACATCATCCAAAAGCACAGCATTAGTTTTCACATGCATGCTGACGACACTCAGCTCTACCTCACCACCACTTCTCTCGACTCCTCCACTGTTGCTAAATTATCAGACTGCTTATCTGACATGCAGTACTGGATGAGCACAAATTTCCTCCAATTAAATATTGGGAAGACTGAAGCCATTGTTTTCAGTCCCTGCTCCAAACTCTGTTCCCTAGCTACTGACTCCATTCCTCTCCCTGGCAGCAGTCTGAGATTAAGCCAGTCTGTTTGCAAGCTTGGTGTCACATTTGACCCTGAGATGAGTTTCCAACCTCATATTCATGTCAGCATAAAGACTGCCTATTTCCACCTCCGTAACATCACTCCTGGCTGTTCTCCCAAATTCTACTCTCCGTAAACTTGAGGTCATCCAAAACTCTGCTGCCCGTGTCTTAACTTGCACCAGGACCCATTCCCATATCACCTCTGTGCTTGCTGACCTACAATGGCTCCTGGTCACGCAACATCTTGATTTTAAAATTCTCATCCTTGTTTTCAAATCCCTCCATGGTCTTGTCCCTACCTATCTCTAATCTCCTCCAGCCCCACAACCATCTGAGATATCTGCACTCCTCTAAGACTGGCCTCTTGTGCATCCTTGATTTTATTTGCTCCACCATGGTGGATTCGCCTTCAGTTGCCTAGACCCCAAGCTTTGGAATACGCTCCCTACACCTCTCCGCCTTGCTTTCTCCCTTTAAGATGCTCCTTAAAACCTATCTCTTTGGCCAAGCTTTTGGTCATTTGACCCAACATCTTTTGTGGCTCAGTGTCATACTTTGTTTGATAATGCTACTGTAATGCCTTGGGATGTTTCATTACGTTAAAGGCTCTATATAAATATAAGTAGTTGTTCCCAAATTTCTTTCCCTCTCTTTATTTTACTTTCTGTACATGATTTGGCATCGAATTAAATATTCTAACTTACACTTTGTGGTAGAGACTGCATGCCTCAGTAAGAATTTTTCAATCTGATTGGTTAAGGAGATACACAGTTGATTTCCCTGTTCACACACAACCCAGATCCCCTCTAGAGGGTGGTGAGCTGTTTTGGATTTCTGTTCAATGCAAGTTCCTGTGCAAAAGCCCATACGACGAGCACTGCTGACTGCAAAATCTGCCCTTACCTTTATAAAAGCAAACTGATGTGTGTGCCAGGTTTCTTCTGACAATGGGTAAGTATCATAAAGAATTCCTGGAAAACAAATGGAAAAGGACAGAATTCTTGTTTGTTTTCACCTCCATATATCAAATATGGAAACAACTTGTATTTATGTGGTGCCTTTAACATAGTAAAACGTCCCAATGTGCTTCACAGGAGCATAAACAGACAAAAGAAATTGAAACCAAACCAAAGAAGGAGACATTAAGACAAAAGTTGGTCAAAGAGGTAGGTTTTAACAGCATTCTGACGAAGGAGGTGGAGGTGTTCAGGGAGGGAATGCCAGAGCTTATGGACCAGACAGCTAAAGGCACGGCTACCAATGGTGAGGAGAAGTAAGTTGGAGATATATAAAGCCGGAACTAGAGGAAAGCAGAGATCTTGGTAGGGTTGGAGGTGGTTACAAAGACAGCAAGGTGCAAGGCCATGGAGGTGTTTGAGCAAAAGGATTTGAATTTGCAATAAAACATATATAACTCTCCAGTGGCCTGTGCACTGCTGAGCCATACTGGCTTACAAGGTCCTAGTATTAATTGCTAGTTCATGCCAGGTTGATCTCAGCAGCTGAATGCTACAATTAGCCTCAGTACCGCTTGGCTAAAGATGAGAAAAATGAGTCAGGATTCCAGCTCCTGATCACAGCCAGTGATCCCTGTTGGAAAATGAATGTGTTTGGATTTCAGTGGTGAGAACAGAAGTAGGCTGGACTCCATGGCCAAATAGCTTGCCAACACAAATAGCCCACTGAATTCCTGTAGGCAGGCAAGAGTCAGTGCCTTCAAGGGAGAAGAATTGGTGGGATTGTGGAGAGAAGCAATAGAGAAAGCTGCATACCTGAAATAAATTGCAAATATATATATAGCCAGACAAAATTCCAGTTCTACATTTAGCAATAGGTGATAAGCCACCTGTTGCCACACACAGCTTCCAGTTGCAAAGCCAACTTGAATTTAGCATTTTTTTTTTAAAAAGAACTGCCTTAAATTTCTAATGTTGGAGAGGCAGCCAACTCTCTTGGCAACTCTTTTTCCAACAGGAATTTCACTGGCAGTTGAATGTTGGAAAGTAGAGCTCTGCACGTGTATTATCAATGAATAACCTATGCTATCCCAATGTCGAATCTTTCTACTCTGCGACAGTGTCACTAAAGGCGTTTCCTGGCAGATTGTCTCAGATGGCTGCCCTGAAGTTCTTACTTAGATTTGCTGTCTAATCTTGCAATGCATAACCAGTGTTCTAAATGATACAACAGCGAGAGGAGGGCAGTAATTCAATTCCACCACTCTGCATGCGTTAAACAGCATATAATGTCTAACTGCAGCATAAGTTGCATTCAAGTAAGTAGCATTTTTTTTAAAATTAGAATTAGAATTTTTTTTTTTAGAATATTACAGCGCAGTACAGGCCCTTCGGCCCTCGATGTTGCGCCGATCATCTGACCTACACTATTCCATTTACATCCATATGTCTATCCAATGACCACTTAAATGCCCTTAAAGTTGGCGAGTCTACTACTGTTGCAGGCAGGGCGTTCCACGCCCCTACTACTCTCTGCGTAAAGAAACTACCTCTGACATCTGTCCTATATCTTTCACCCCTCAACTTAAAGCTATGTCCCCTCGTGTTTGCCATCCTCATCCGAGGAAAAAGACTCTCACTATCCACCCTATCTAACCCTCTGATTATCTTGTATGTCTCTATTAAGTCACCTCTCCTCCTCCTTCTCTCTAACGAAAACAACCCCAAGTCCCTCAGCCTTTCCTCGTAAGACCTTCCTTCCATACCAGGCAACATCCTAGTAAATCTCCTCTGCACCCTTTCCAAAGCTTCGACATCCTTCCTATAATGCGGTGACCAGAACTGCACGCAATACTCCAGGTGCGGCCTCACCAGAGTTTTGTACAGCTGCATCATGACCCCGTGGCTCTGAAACTCGATCCCCCTACTAATAAAGGCTAACACACCATATGCCTTCTTAACAGCCCTATTAACCTGGGTAGCAACTTTCAGGGATTTATGTACCTGGATACCAAGATCTCTCTGCTCATCTACACTACCAAGAATCTTCCCATTAGCCCAGTACTCTGCATTGCTGTTACTCCTTCCAAAGTGAATCACCTCACACTTCTCCGCATTAAACTCCATTTGCCATCTCTCAGCCCAGCTCTGCAGCCTATCTATGTCCCTCTGTACCCTACAACACCCTTCGACACTATCCACAACTCCACCGACCTTCGTGTCATCCGCAAATTTACTAACCCACCCTTCTACACCCTCATCCAGGTCGTTTATAAAAATGACAAACAGCAGTGGCCCCAAAACAGAACCTTGCGGTACACCACTAGTAACTAAACTCCAGGATGAACATTTGCCATCAACCACCACCCTCTGTCTTCTTTCAGCTAGCCAATTTCTGATCCAAAGCTCTAAATCACCTTCAACCCCATACTTGCGTATTTTCTGCAATAGCCTACCGTGGGGAACCTTATCAAACGCCTTACTGAAATCCATATACACCACATCCACGGCTTTACCCTCATCCACCTGTTTGGTCACCTTGTCAAAAAACTCAATAAGGTTTGTGAGGCACGACCTACCTTTCACAAAACCGTGCTGACTATCGCAAATGAACTTATTCTTTTCAAGATGATTATAAATCCTGTCTCTTATAACCTTTTCCAACATTTTACCCACAACCGAAGTAAGGCTCACAGGTCTATAATTACCAGGGCTGTCTCTACTCCCCTTCTTGAACAAGGGGACAACATTTGCTATCCTCCAGTCCTCCGGCACTACTCCTGTCGACAATGACGACTTGAAGATCAACAACAACGGCTCTGCAATCTCCTCCCTGGCTTCCCAGAGAATCCTAGGATAAATTCCATCTGGCCCAGGGGACTTATCTATTTTCACTCTTTCCAAAATTGCTAACACCTCCTCCTTGTGAATCTCAATCCCATCTAGCCTAGTAGGCTGTATCTCAGTAATCTCCTCGGCAACATTTTCTTTCTCTACTGTAAATACTGACGAAAAATATTCATTTAACGCTTCCCCTATCTCCTCTGATTCCGCACACAACTTCCCACTACTATCCTTGATTGGCCCTGTTCTAACTCTTATCATTCGTTTATTCCTGATATACCTATAGAAAGCCTTAGGGTTTTCTTTGATCCTATCCGCCAATGACTTCTCGTGTCCTCTCCTTGCTCTTCTTAACCTGTCAACACTGTTCAAATTACAGCACAAAGTTCTGAATTTTACTTAACCAGTCATTTTGTTATGGTTTATCATGTGCAATTATGGTTGTCTCCCTTGATCTGAACCATTTGGGCAGGTTCACTATTTGTACAGATTACTGTTACCGTATTATTTATTACAGAGTGTTGTACTGTATACAGAAAAACTAGAGGGCAAAAGGGCACTATAAGCAAACAGCACTGCTAGTTTTGTAGGCCAACTTATTAAGAGTCTGCCAAGAGGTTTCCTTTAGCAGTACTGTGACAGAAATTAACAATCATAGATTTTGACTGAAAACAAGTGTGTGGATGGGGGGTCGGGCTGGAAAATGTTCCACTTAGGTCCAGGACCAAACTGTTCAATTTATTTAGTATTTTAAACCTCTTGTTTCCTCTTACCACATGTTCCTATGTTACTATCAAACTGATGCTGATTTCAAGGCTATTCAGTTGCAGCTAGTATCACAACCAGGCTTGGTACTCTTCTAATGCAATATCCTAAATGAATAGACTTCCAGAATGGTCTCAGGATAGGAACTGCAAATCTCCTCACCTCCCACGACCCCCGCCACGTAAACTGGGCACTGAGAAACAAACTGGCATCCCAACTGAAATAGGCTAACTCAGCACAGAGAGGGGATCGAATCTGGGAAACCACCCAGTCAACATGATTCACTATTTAAACTCACTGAGCCATTGGACGAGATGGCAAGTTTTTTTCCGACCAGGCAGCTACAATCAAAAAGATGTTCTTTCAGAATTTTAATGTAATCTCTTCACTGTAATTCCTCTTAAACCAGTGTATGATTCATTCATATGTCTAACTATTGATGAATAGTGGATATTCCGCTAAGACCCTATAAACAAAATTGTCCAGGTTGTCTAAATTGGACAGTATCTATAAAATAAAGGCTGATGTAGTATTATTGTTCTGATAATTCAATCTTTCCAGTCTCATTGTGTTGGTATTTTTCCTATTTTTGCTTTGCCTACTTGTAGGAAATAAATGAACATACGTACGAACTTACGAATTAGGAGCAGGAGTAGGCCATTTGGCCCTTCGAGCCTGCTCCGCCATTCAATAAGTTCATGGCTGAATTGATTACTCCACATTTCCACCTACCCCCAATAACCTTCCACCCCCTTGCTTATCAAGAATCTATCTACCTCTGCCTTAAAAATATTCAATGACTCTGCTTCCATCGCGTTTTGAGGAAGAGAATTCCAAAGACTCACAACCCTGAGAAAAAATTTCTCTTCATCTCTGTCTTAAATGGGCAACCCCTTATTTTTAAACAATGACCCCTAGTTCTAGATTCTCCCACAAGGGGAAACATCCCTTCCACATCCACCCTGTCAAGACCCCTCAGGGTCTTATATGTTTCAATCAAGTCACCTCTTACTCGTCTAAATTCCAGTGGATACAAGCCTAGCCTGTCCAATCTTTCAGCGTAAGACAGCCCACCCATTCCAAGTATTAGTCTAGTAAACCTTCTTTGTACAACCTCCAATGCATTTACATCCTTAAGTAAGGAGACCAGTACTGTACATAGTACTCCAGATGTGGTCTCACCAACGCCCTGTATAGCTGAAGCATAACCTCCCTACTTTTGTATTCAATACCCCTCACGATAATCGATAACATTCTATTAGCTTTACTAATTACGTGCTGTACCTGGATACTAACCTTTTGCCATTCATGCACTAGGACACCCAGATCCCTCTGCATCTCAGAGCTCTGCAATCTCTCACCATTTCGATAATATGCTTCTTTTTTATTCTTCCTGCCAAAGTGGACAATTTCCCACTTTCCCACAATATACTCCATTTGACAGGTCTTTGCCCACTCACTTAACCTATCTATATCCCTTTGTAGATCCCTTATCTCCTCCTCACAAGTCACTTTCCTACCTATCTTTGTGTCATCAGCAAATTTAGCAACCATACCTTCGGTCCTTTCATCTAAGTCATTTATATAAATTGAAGAAAGTTGAGGCCCCAGTACACATCCCTGTGGCACACCACTCGTTACATCTTGCCAACCAGAAAATGACCCATTTATGCCGACTCTCTGTCTCCTGTTAGCTAGCCAATCTTCTATCCATGCCAATATGTTATCCCCTACACCATGAGTTGTTATTTTCTGCAATAACCTTTCATATGGCACCTTATCAAATGCCTTCTGGAAATCTAAGTACAATACATCCATCGGTTCCCCTTTATCCACAGCACATGTAAACCCCTCAAAGAACTCCAATAAATTGGTTAAACATGTTTTCCCTTTCACAAAACCATGTTGACTCTGCCTGATTACCTTCAAGTCTTCTAAATGCCCTGCTCTAATGTCTTTAATAATAGCTTCTAACATTTTCCCTAAGACAGATGTTAAGCTAACTGGCCTGTCGTTTCTTGCTTTCTGTCTCCCTCCCTTTTTGAATAAAGGAGTTACATTTGCTATTTTCCAATCTAATGGAACCTTCCCCGAATCTAGGGAATTTTGGAAAATTAAAAGTAACGCATCAACTATCTCACTAGCCATTTCTTTTAACACCTTAGGATGAAGTCCATCAGGATCCGGGGACTTGTCAGCCCGCAGCTCCAACAATTTGTTCAGTACCACTTCCCTGGTGATTGTAATTTTCTTGAGTTCCTCCCTCCCTTCCATTTCCTGACTTACACCTAATACTGGGATGTTATGTGTCCTCATTAGTGAAGACCGATGCAAAATATCTGTTCAATTTATCTGCTATCTCCTTATTATCCATTATTAATTCCCCAGACTCACTTTCTACAGGACCAACGCTCACTTTGTTAACTCTTTTTTTTTTAATACCTATAGAAACTCTTACTACCTGCCTTTATATTTCTAGCTAGCTTTCTCTTGTACTCTAATTTTACCTCTCATCAATCCTTTAGTCATTCTTTGCTGTTTTTTATATTCTATCCAAACATCTGACCTGCCTCCCATCTTTGTGCAATTATATGCTTTTTCTTTAAATTTGATACTATCTTTAACTGTTTTATTTAACCACGGATGGCGGGTCCCACCCTTGGAATTTTTCTTTCTCCTTGAAATGTATCTATTCTGTGTATTCTGAAATATTCCTTTAAACGTCTGCCATCTCTATTGACCTATCCCTTAACCTGATTTGCCAGTTCACTTTAGCTAGCTCTGCTTTCATGCCATCATAATTGTCCTTATTTAAGTTTAAAATACTAGTCTTGTCATTAAATTTTCAAAAAATATTCCAAGGGCATCTAGGAGCAGGACTTTCATACCAATGCTTTTACTATTATAATTTCTTAAGTCTGCCGTACAGCCCTCTGAGATCTCTGTACTCTTCCCATTCTGGCCTCTTCCACATTCCTGATTTTAATCTCTGCATTGCTGGAACCTTTAGCTGCCTAGGCGCGAAGCTCTGGAATTCCTGCCCTACCTCCTCCCCCTCTCTCTCCTCAAAACCTACGTCTTTAACCAATCTTTGGTCATCTGTCATAATATCTCCTTAAGTGGCTCAGTGTCAAATTTTGGATGAAAACTCTCCTGTGAAGCACCGTGGGACATTTTACTACATTCAAGGCATTATGTAAATGCAAGTTCTTATGTTGTTATTACACTACTGAAAATTAGGTTTGGTGATATAAATGAACCCCTGGCTTCAGAATTCTACATCTAAACATAATTTCTGCCATCAGTAAAGAGCAATTTAAAAAAATGTTTTTATATAGTCAAAGATTTAGTGATAAAGTACTTCAGAAGTGAAACACAAATGCCAGACTTACCATCAAAATGTGCATCTGGTAATGTTGAGACCACATCCTCCCAGAGCCCCTTAAGAGGAACAACCTGCAATTGGAAAATGTACAAGACTGATTAAAATTATAGGTAGATTATAATTGCTCTATCCTAATTATTTGGACATTAGCAGAAAAAATGGGATTTAATTACTGGATCTAATGGAGAAAAACACTGCCACAAACTCTATGGACCAAATGGCCTGTTTCTGTGCTGTAGAATTCTATTATTTTATTACCTTTGCCATATATAGGAAAGAAGGATTTGCATTCATAAAGTTTCCTGCGATCTCTTTGAAATATCTGAAAGCACTTCCCATATACTACAGTTGAAGTGTAGACAAAGACTGCAGTAATTTTCATATATGTAGCAAGGGCCCACAACCAGCAATTAGATGAATGACCAAGAATTGCATTGTGATGGTACTTGCTGAGGGAGGAATGTTGGCCATAATTCCAGGAGAATTCCCTGCTCTACTTCGAATCTAGCAGGATATTTAACATTCACTTGAGCCAACAGAGGCAATATGGCCTCAGTTTAATGTCTCATAGGAGTGCGCCAGTCAGTCCCTCAAGCCGGTTTCTGCTGCTCATCCATGACAGAACCTACAACAATGCAGACTGCATCTAAAAAAGAGTATCTACTGAACAGTGTAGGCGACTTTCAAAATGTTGATGCCATCTGCAAACTCTGAGGTTCCTGCATTAATGGCCATGAAAAATTGCTGGTTGTAATGTATCTTGCTGTGTGGAATTGTATACTGTGTATATTGCAGAATCTACAATTTCCATGCAAATTATCCATGTTGTACATGCTTAGGTTTTTTTTTTCTTATTTTTTTCCCCCCACTGAGCTTTGTCTCCATCTCCTGGCTGGAATAGTCAGGTCAACGAACAAGAGGTGAGGTTTGAATAGAGCGAGATGAATGATGTATGTTTTGCCCTTCCCTGAGATGAGACGGCTCACTAGGCCATGGCACTCGATTGGTGTTTGCCATGTTTACCTGCATAATAATTGCCACAATAATTCATTGCAACTTGATGTGCTTTGACATCCACCACCTAGAAGGACAAGGGCAACAGGCACATGGCAGCACCACCACATTCGAGTAACACACCATGGTGACTTGGAAATATATCACTGTTCCTTCATTATCACTTGGTCAAAATCCTGGAACTTTCAATCTAACAATGCTGTGGGAGTGCCTTTACTACATGGACCACAGTGGTTCAAGAAAGTGGCTTACCTTTGCGATGGCATTAGAGATGGGCAATAAATGCTGGCCTTGCCAGTGATCTCCATATCATGTTAAAGTGCTATATAAATGCATTTGTTGAGGTGGTTGGATGCTACAATTATATTAGACTTTTGTCATTTCACCTCTGGGATTTTGGTTTGAGTTTAGTCAAATTTGATAAAAGTCCCAAGTGAAATGAGTGTGGTTGAGCAGTTTCACTTCATTCATAACATTTCCAAGCACAAAACCAGTATTAAAAAAATCAGTAAATTAAAAAAAATTTAATTATTGGAACAACTGCAAAACTATCCAATGTGGTAACCATAGGGTACTCACTTTGTGGGGTTGCTCCTTAGCCCACTCCTGCAATCTTTTATACACACCATCATTACATTCAATGATCCAGTGCTCTTCAACATTGAAGGACTCTATCTTAGTGGCTGCAATTGCCATTCCAAAACCAATTTCCAGAACACGTCCTCCTAGGCCAGAAGAAAGCAATTGGTTTTATTACTGTTTTGTCTCCATCAGTTGCACCACAACTTACTACTTCAATCCAGTGTGTTTATTTCTGGCATTGCACATGCAACAGTGCTGCCAGAATCTCTTTCACAACCAGAATATAGGGTGGGAGTTAACAGCTGTTGGATTAGCACATCTGTACACACCACCTGAGCTATTGTGCTAGTTGTTACATGTTTGTAGCACTCCAGTAGATATTTGCATTGTCCCAGTGTTCTCGATTAACTAGTTCACTGCTACTCTCATACCTCCAAATTCTAAGCAGCAAAACAGCTTACTGTGCCTCAAGGAAGCAGCTGGTATATTTGAAGACTACTGAAACGTGTTGCCACATTGAAGGAACCAAGGAGTTGACAGCTACCAGACAACAGGGAAGGGGAGAAAATTGACAAAGGATAATGTTCCAATGTTGCAGCTTCTAACGATCCTTAAAAACTATGTTACAGGACAATGTGCAATGAAAATACATATCCTGTTAAAATGTTTTGCCAAATGCATTGTTTCAGAAAATGTATCCTGTACGTTTTTTCAATGTCTTTAAATTGCACCACATGTGGCAATCACCACTTTACAGAACCTTCTGCCAGCTGCAGCTGTTACAAAACTCAATTTCAACTTTTGAATGAGTGACAATATTGCACAGGTGCGCAACAGTTAAGTATGTGGCAAGACAAGGAGCCTATGTCGTTCTGACAAATCTTTACATACAGGAAACGTGGAAATGAAATCTAATCCAATCGTTAAAATGCACGTTTCCACGGCAAGGAAGTAAAATTGATTTTCATCTTCATATCTGAAATTGGACTCCCGCATTTATAAGGGCATATGTCTAAGGCAGTTACACATCTTAACTGAGGAATGAGCCTATGCTTCAGAGTATTATGTTCGAAAAAGTTATGTGATTTACTGAATTAATGAAACAACAGGACAAGATCAATCTTAGTGATAGTGCTAAGTTAACATATATCGACCGAATGATGTGCGTGTTTTAGAAGCCCGCATTCACTCAGTACCAATTTTCCTTTTCATCGACTACTATAATTTTCTCAAAGATCTATTTTTTTTCGTGTGAGTGCACCTGCTCACTTATACAAAGGGACTCCCTCTGTTAGAATCAGTGCCCTCGCCCATGCTATTTCCCTGAGCATAATGGCAGCGAGGCCTGGACAACGTATGTCAGCCAAGAGCGACGTCTCAATTCATTCCATCTGCGCTGCCTCTGGAGAATACTTGGCATCAGGTGGCAGGACCATATCTCCAACACAGAAGTCCTCGAGGCGGCCAACATCCCCAGCTTATACACACTACTGAGTCAGCGGCGCTTGAGATAGCTTGGCCATGTGAGCCGCATGGAAGATGGCAGGGTCCCCAAAGACACATTGTACAGCGAGCTCGCCACTGGTATCAGACCCATCGGCCGTCCATGTCTCCGCTTTAAAGACGTCTGCAAACGCGACATGAAATCCTGTGACATTGATCACAAGTCGTGGGAGTCAGTTGCCAGCGTTCGCCAGAGCTGGCGGGCAGCCATAAAGACGGGGCTAAAGTGTGGCGAGTCGAAGAGACTTAGTAGTTGGCAGGAAAAAAGACAGAGGCGCAAGGGGAGAGCCAACTGTGTAACAGCCCCGACAAACAAATTTCTCTGCAGCACCTGTGTAAGAGCCTGTCACTCTAGAACTGGCCTTTATAGCCACTCCAAGCGCTGCTTCACAAACCATTGACCACCTCCAGGCGCTTATCCATTGTCTCTCGAGATAAGGAGGCCAAAGAAGAATAATGAATGTCTTGTGGACAATTTTCCCGACTCTCATCAAACTTTGTTTCAAGTCAGCACAAGAATGATTGCATCAGAGAAGAGCATAATATTGTTCCATAACACCATTCCATCTTGGACTGACTCCACAACTCACACACAAATGGTACAAATATTACTTCACAATTCCATGCATAATAATTAATCGTCGTGGAAGTCACCTGATTAACAAACTCCGGAAAATAAACTCTCCCTGTTCTGCACTTGCCATTCTTTCGTAGTCACTGAACTTAAACGTGGGTCAGATTAACTGCTGGTAAGAACTTGGTAAATTCCCACAAATGAGTCAAAATGATGTTATCCCCATTACTGGGAACAACTGAGCGATAAATTCAAGCCCACGACTTAAATTCGTGTTTATAATCTGGTCTGACTTTCAGCATTGAATCTCAGTCTCAAACATGTGCATATTTTTAAATACTGAACCTTCGCCTGCACGCGGTGACAGACATTCTCCTGAACTAAAATTAGTTTGTTGCAGCAAGAACTAATTTTAGTTCTTTTTAATAGATATCCGCTAGAGAGCCTCGATTGCACACGTTTGGTAGAAGTCACAGAAAGGTTGAATGCTGCAGTTGAAAATGTTTGAAAAGGGAAAACAAAATGGTTCACTTGTGCCACACGGGTGACCTAGATTTTGAAAAGAGCATTTATAAGGGAGGACGAGGAGGGGGGAAACCTCACATTGAATGCAACTTGATTGAAAGGGAGATCAAACTGTACCTTTCGAGGCTGCAACGGTGGCGAGGGAATGCATGTATGGAGTCTCCCAGCGCTCCATGACCGGTTTACCCAGGATCTGCAAATGAGTATCCCTTTCATTGTACTCGGCGCTCGCTACCCTCCAGTCTGGTTTGCAGTCCTCCCCCTGCGAGAAAATGGGGCTCTTGCTTCCCAAACTCATTCCGTTGCAGTAAAGATTGATCAGCACTGGGAAAGGAGTGGATGGCAGGCGAGGCTATTTTATAAGAGCTCTTGAGTTCTGCTGACATTGCATGTAGCATCTGCGCCTCCCCCTCATACGTTCACATCGTCATAAACAAGCTTCAGACTCCCCAGCAGCTGTTACTGAACTTTACAAACTCGACAGCAGAAGGAGAGGGGCACAATTACCACTATTGTGCGATTTTAAACCCGCCCCCTTTCTGAAAACGTTTTGCTCGGTCAGTGCCACAGACATCAGTAACTCACCAAAACAGCCATTCTTTGCGGGTAAGTAACAGCAGTGCTGCTGGCTGACAACTGCTGGATCAAAATATTCTAGCTTTAAAAAATACTGTCAAAAGGGGGCGAGGATGAGCCGGCAAATTCACTGCAGTAAATACTCAAAACTTGTCGCAGTTCATGTTTTGTGTTTTAATGGATGGAGAGGAGATTGTTCGGAGGAGTTCTGAATGATCTTGGTGCTTGAGCCCCCAAGAATTCTTATTCCTTCCAAATAAGTACAGCTGATAGGCTTTGCTAGTAAGTAAAGACTATCAGTCTCTCTACAGAAGAGTCTCATGTTTCCAGTATTCTTCAAAGTGTCAAAGGTATAAAATGAGAAAGCAACCAGTCGTTGCTGGTTGTTGTGGTTTCAGGGCTTCACCAGCAGGTTTATTTAGAGTAAAAACACATATGGCAGAAAGACAAGGTGACAGAAATGTTGGGAATGCACAGCAGGTTAGTCAGCATTTGTAAAAATTCAGTGTTATGACTGCGACGAGAGCAATACACTGTCAGCCCGTGGCTCTCTGTAGAAGTTTTGCTGAGAGAACAGACAGCTTTCTTCTCTTCAGTAGCACACTTGGTTGGAGAGTCTTTCAAAAACTAACTGGTTCATACCAGTTTTTTCCAGTTTTACACACAGTCAAATCAAAACATCATACCACGTAACCTCTCTCTCTCCGAGGATAACAAGTGCAGCTGCTGGCAGACTGTGCCTTAGAAATTCCAGAACTTTCTCTCCCTTAAAGGTGCACTGTTTTTAACAGAGTCATAAAGGCACACACTGTTTTTAATCGGAGGAGAAAAATAAGTACAAGCCCATGACAACAGGTTATGTATGATGTTTCAGGTGCTCCAGGATTGCTGTAATGAAGGGTACGTACTTGACGCATCATAACCTGCCTTTTCGCTTCACAGAGGCTGACTGACCTGTTGTGTATCTCCAGCGTTTTGTTTGTTCCAGATTTCTATCACTTTTTAATCAGTACAGCAGATTTCAATTGATTACAGAATAGTTGAACTTTACAATCTGGAGGGAGGCCATTCAGCCCATTGTAGTTCAGCCGGCTCTTTGCTAGATTGCAATCCAAAACAAATTCCACTGCCCCACTGTCCCCGGAATAATGTATCTTCCTCTGCTTCAAATACTTATCTTCTTCTTTTGGGCCTCCTTATCTCGAGAGACAATGGATACGCGCCTGGAGGTGGTCAGTGGTTTGTGAAGCAGCGCCTGGAGTGGCTATAAAGGCCAATTCTAGAGTGACAGGCTTTTCCACAGGTGCTGCAGAGAAATTTGTTTGTCAGGGCTGTTGCAGTTGGCTCTCCCCTTGCGCCTCTGTCTTTTTTCCTGCCAACTACTAAGTCTCTTCGACTCGCCACATTTTAGCCCCGTCTTTATGGCTGCCCGCCAACTCTGGCGAACGCTGGCAACTGACTCCCACGACTTGTGATCAATGTCACACGATTTCATGTCGCGTTTGCAGACGTCTTTATAGCGGAGACATGGACGGCCGGTGGGTCTGATACCAGTGGCGAGCTCGCTGTACAATGTGTCTTTGGGGATCCTGCCATCTTCCATGCGGCTCACATGGCCAAGCCATCTCAAGCGCCGCTGACTCAGTAGTGTGTACAAGCTGGGGATGTTGGCCGCCTCGAGGACTTCTGTGTTGGAGATATGGTCCTGCCACCTGATGCCAAGTATTCTCCGGAGGCAGCGAAGATGGAATGAATTGAGACGTCGCTCTTGGCTGACATACGTTGTCCAGGCCTCGCTGCCATAGAGGACTGAGGACACAGGCCTGATACACTCGGACTTTTGTGTTCCGTGTCAGTGCGCCATTTTCCCACACTCTCTTGGCCAGTCTGGACATAGCAGTGGAAGCCTTTCCCATGCGCTTGTTGATTTCTGCATCTAGAGACAGGTTACTGGTGATAGTTGAGCCTAGGTAGGTGAACTCTTGAACCACTTCCAGAGCATGGTCGCCAATATTGATGGATGGAGCATTTCTGACATCCTGCCCCATGATGTTTGTTTTCCTGAGGCTGATGGTTAGGCCAAATTCATTGCAGGCAGCCGCAAACCTGTCGATGAGACTCTGCAGGCACTCTTCAGTGTGAGATGTTAAAGCAGCATCGTCAGCAAAGAGGAGTTCCCTGATGAGGACTTTCCATACTTTGGACTTCGCTCTTAGACGGGCAAGGTTGAACAACCTGCCCCCTGATCTTGTGTGGAGGAAAATTCCTTCTTCAGAGGACTTGAACGCATGTGAAAGCAGCAGGGAGAAGAAAATCCCAAAAAGTGTGGGTGCGAGAACACAGCCCTGTTTCACGCCACTCAGGATAGGAAAGGGCTCTGATGAGGAGCCACCATGTTGAATTGTGCCTTTCATATTGTCATGGAATGAGGTGATGATACTTAGTAGCTTTGGTGGGCATCCAATCTTTTCTAGTAGTCTGAAGAGACCACGTCTGCTGACGAGGTCAAAGGCTTTGGTGAGATCAATGAAAGCAATGTAGAGGGGCATCTGTTGTTCACGGCATTTCTCCTGTATCTGACGAAGGGAGAACAGCATGTCAACGGTCGATCTCTCTGCACGAAAGCCACACTGTGCCTCAGGGTAGACGCGCTCGGCCAGCTTCTGGAGCCTGTTCAGAGCGACTCGAGCAAAGACTTTCCCCACTATGCTGAGCAGGGAGATTCCACGGTAGTTGTTGCAGTCACCGCGGTCACCTTTGTTTTTATAGAGGGTGATGATATTGGCATCGCGCATGTCCTGTTCAAATACTTATCTGCTTGACCCTGAAAGACACAGTGGTTTCTGCCTCAACTACACCTGTGGTAAAGTTGGTGGCGGGCTTGCAAGGAACCAGAACTGTAAATAATGAAACAGCGATCTTCTCAGCCACTGTGGTAGAAGTTGTCTCCAATATCCAGGTGCACATAATGGGCTGTGTGATTTGGTCCCAGCACCTTTGTAGCTTGGATCACAGATTGCCTCGGTTATTTGTTGTAAATAATGGTGTCTACTATTCTAAGAATAACTTGCATTTATATAAAGCCTTTAATGTCGTTAACCGTCCAAAAGGTGCTTCACAGGAGCATTATCAGACAAAATGTGACATCGAGCCACATAAATAGGTATTAGGACAAGGGACTGGTCAAAGTGCTAGGTCTTAACAAGCAGCTTATTGGAAAGACCAAAGCCATTGTCTTCGGTCTGCACTACAAATTCTGTTCCCTCTCCTTGGCATCTGTCTGAGGCTAAACAAGACTGTTCATAATCTTGGTGTTATATTATCACCATTGATGAGCTTCTGAGCACATCCACTAAGACTGCAGCATCGCTAAGACTGACTATTTTCACCTCTGTAACATTGCCGAACTCCACCACTACCTCAGCTCATCTGCTGTTGAAACCCTCATACATGTCTTTGTTACCTCTGGATTTGAGTATCCCAACGTACTCCTTATTGGTCTCCCACATTCTACCCTCCATATACTTGAGATCATCCAAAACTCTGCTGCCCTTAAAAGCTACCTCTTTGACCAAGCTTTTGGCCATCTGCCCGAACATGGTCTTACGTGGTTCAGTCTTATATCTTGTTTTATAATACCCCTGTGAAGCACCTTGGGACGTTTTATTACGTTAAAGGAACTATATAAATACAAGTTGTTTTTGACTCTAGGAATAATGGAGAGAGGGGACTTAAGGAAATGTGAGGACCAATTTACATGTGGGGAAGCACAAAAAATGATGAGACAAATATATGACTTATGACTAGATTTTTATTCCAATGTATACAAACTTCCATCAAAATATACAGCACTCACAACATCTTGCTCAATACTGCTATTGGACAGCTTTTCCTAGTTTTCCCGTGGATGTCGGCAAACCAAATATCTCCTTAATAGTGAGAAGAACAATATCTTTAGCTCAACTTTGCTATTGTTATATTGCCACTTTTGAATCTATAATTCAGCAATTTTGAGTACACATCATTGCAAAGTGGCAGAGTAACTCAGAAGGTTAGCAAATGCTCTAAAGGTATGAGACCCCTGTCAGGAGGCTGTCTCACACCATTTTGAATTGCTGCCAAGTGAAGTGTGGATCTACCCTTTTAGTGTGTCCCAAGGCACTTCTGCACCAACTTCTGTTAAAAACTGCAAGGAAATAAGACATTTGGTGAGGATGAGGTTGGAAGTGAAAGGCAATTGTGTCAATGCACATTTTAAAATTATGGAGCTATTGTACAAATACTGATTGGCTTTCTAAAATTTTGACACCAATAATCCAGTCTCATTGCATTCAATAGTAATGCATACATGACACTATATTAATCGTGTTCAACATTTTTCATTGTATCTCAAAGAAAGCTACATTGAATCTGATAAAAGGCATCCCTAATTATTAATTTTAAGACTACAGTGATGGTTCTTCACAATAGTGCTGATAAAGAGTGGCTGGTTAGTGTTTAGTTATCATAGGTGTGATCATCTTATGGAAAGAGTAGAATCTGCAGTCTTTGGGAGGAATGATGTCCATCACTCTGGTCTGAATGTTCTTCTGCTTAAAGCCAGCCTCCACCAAATGAGGCACTTGCGTTTCCTGGACAGATTAAAGGTGTATGTTATGTGGGAAATGTGAAACAGATCACATTACATTGCATATTCCAGAAATTCAAGATCTTATTCTTATTTACACAAAAACATAATAGTTTTGACATGCAGAACCCTATATATTAAAAGATATTTCAGCTGCTCATCAGGGCAAGGGGCAGGGAAACAGAAGACTTACCATCTCGAACACTGAATGTTACCATCAGGTGATGTAGAACAGGTTAGATGCAAAATAAATTCCCTCTTTTACAGTCATAGAGTTTTGCAGCACAGAAACAGGCCCTTCGGCCCAACGCGCCTGCACCGACCGTCAAGCACCCGTCCTAACTAATCCCATTTCCCCGCACTTGGCCAGTAGCCTTGTATGTTAGGGCATTTCACGTCCTCATCTAAATACTTCTTGAATGTCCTAAGAGTTCCTGCCTCGACCACCCCTTCAGGCAATGTGTTCCAGATTCCAACCACCCTCTGGCTGAAAAAATTCTTCCTCAACTCCCCTCTAAACCTCCTGCCCCTTACCTTAAATCTATGCCCCCTAGTTATTGACCTCTCCGCTAAGGGAAAAAGTTTCTTCCTAACTATTCTATCATTGCCCCTCATAATTTTGTATAGCTCAATCAGGTCCCCCCTCAGCCTTCTCCGCTCCAAGGAAAACAACCCCAGCCTATCCAGTCTGTCTTCATAGCTGAAATGCTCCAGCCCAGGAAACATCCTGGTGAATCGTCTCTGCACCTTCTCCATTGCAATCACATCCTTCCTATAGTGTGGTGACCAGAACTGTACACAGTACTCCAGCTGTGGCCTCACCAGTGTTTTATACAGCTCTATCATAACCTCCCTGCTCTTATATTCTATGCCACGGCTAATAAAGGCACGTTTCTTGTATGCCTTCCTAACCACCTTATCTACCTGTGCTGCTGCCTTCAGTGATCTATGGACAAGCACAGGGCGGCACAGTGGCGCAGTGGTTAGCACTGCAGCCTCACAGCTCCAGGGACCCGGGTTCGATTCCGGGTACTGCCTGTGTGGAGTTTGCAAGTTCTCCCTGTGTCTGCGTGGGTTTTCTCCGGGTGCTCCGGTTTCCTCCCACAAGCCAAAAGACTTGCAGGTTGATAGGTAAATTGGCCAGTATAAATTGTCACTAGTATAGGTAGGTGGTAGGGAAATATAGGGACAGGTGGGGATGTTTGGTAGGAATGTGGGATTAGTGTAGGATTAGTATAAATGGGTGGTTGATGTTCGGCACAGACTCGGTGGGCCGAAGGGCCTGTTTCAGTGCTGTATCTCTAATCTAATCTAATCTAATCACCCCAATGTCCCTCTGACCCTCTATACTCTCCTGGGTCCTGCCATCCATTGTATATTCTCTTGCCTTGTTAGTCCTCCCAAAATGCATCACCTCACACTTCTCAGGATTAAACTCCATTTGCCACAGCTCTGCCCATCTTACCAGCCCATCTATATCGTCCTGTAATCTAAGGCCTTCCTCCTCACTACTTACGACACCACTAATTTTCGTGTCATCTGCGAACTTACTGATCATACCTCCTATATTCATGTCTAAATCATTAATGTACACTACAAACAGTAAGGGTCCCAGCACCTCCATTCACAAAAACAACTTTCAACTATCACCCTCTGCCTCCTGCCACTAAGCCAATTCTGAATCCAATTTGCCAAATTACTCTGGATCCCATGGGCTTTTACTTTCTTAACCAATCTCCCATGCAGGACATCAAAAGCCTTACTGAAGTCCATGTAGACTACATTAACTGCTTTACCATCAGCTACACCTCTAGTCACCTCCTCGTAAAATCCAATCAAATTTGTTAGACATGATTTCCCCCTGACAAAGCCATGCTGACTATCCCTGATTAATCCCTGCCTCTCCAAGTGGAGATTAATCCTGTCTCTCAGAATTTTTTCCAATAATTTCCCTACTACTGATGTTAGACTCACTGGCCTGTAATTACCTGGTTTATCCCTGCTACCCTTCTTGAATAAAGGTACCACATTCGCTGTCCTCCAGTCCTCTGGTACCTCCCCTGTGGCCAGAGAGGATCTGAAAATTTGTGTCAGAGTCCCTGCTATCTCCTCCCTTGCCTCACATAACAGCCTGGGATACATCTCATCTGGGCCTGGGGATTTATCCACCTTTAAGCCTGCTAATACAGCTAATATTTCCTCCTTTTCAATGCTAATTTGAAAGTATATCACAATCCCTTTCCCTGATCACTACACCTACATCGTCCCTCTCCATAGTGAACACCGATGAAACGTCATCGTTCAAATCCTCACCAATGTCCTCCGGCTCCACATACAGATTGCCTCTTTGATCCCTAATGGGCCCCACTTTTTCCCTGGTTATCCTCTTGCCCCTAACATACTTAAAAAACGCCTTGGGATTTTCCTTTATCTTTTCTGCCAGTGATTTTTCATGCCCCCTCTTCGCTCTCCTAATTACTTTTTAAAGTACTCCCCTACACTTTCTATACTCCTCTAGGGCCCGCGCTGTTTTCAGCACTCTGAATCTGCCCTAGCCTCCTTTTATTTCCTTATCCAATTCTCTATATCCCTTGACATCCAGGGTTCCCTTGACCTGTTGGTCAAACTCTTCACCTTTACAGGAACATGCTGCACCTGAACCCTTACAATTTCCCTTCTAAATGACTCCCACTGGTCTGATGTAGACTTTCCTATAAGAAGATGCTCCCAGTTCACTTTGGCCAGAACCTGTTTTAAATCTGCCTTCCCCAATTCAGTACTCTTCTTTCCGGTGTCTCTATGTCCTTTTCCATAACAATCTTAAATCTAACTGAGTTATGGTCACTATCTCCGAAATGCTTTCCCACTGCCACTTCTACGATTTGTCCGGCTTCATTCCCTAGGATTAAGTCCAGTACCGGCCCGCCTCTTGTAGGACTCTCGACGTGCTTCTGCCACAACAATGCACAGTACCTCAAGCTCACAAGATCACTCTTTATGCATCACTTTCGCACCCCACTTGAAGACCCTTGATCTCTAAATGAGTTTGCCAATTTGATGTTGATTGACATGAAATTAGGGCAAGTCTTCTCATCTACATGCTGCCTCTCAGTGACATCATCCGAAAGCACAGCTGTTAGTTTTCACATGTATGCTGATGAAACTCAGCTCTGCCTCATCACCACCTCTCTCAATTCCTCCACTGTTGCTAAACTATCTGACTGCTTATCTGGCATTCTGTACAGGATAAGCAGAAATTTCCTCCAATTAAATATTGGGAAGATTGAAACCAACATTTTTGGTCCTCGCTCCAAATTCCATTCTATAGCTAATGACTTCATCCCTCTCCCGAGCAACAGTCTGAGATTAAGCCAGTCTGTTTGCAACTGTGGTGTCAAACTTGACCCCAAGATGAGCTTCCGACCTCACATTCACACCATCACTAAGACCGCCTATTTCCACCTCCATAACATCACCCAACTTTGCCCCTGTCTCAGCTCATCTGCTGCTGAAACCCTCATTCATGCCTTTGTTACCTCTAGACTCACTCCTAGCTGGTCTCCCACATTCTACTCTCCATAAACTTGAGGCCATCCAAAACTCTGTTGCCCGTGTCTTAACTTGCATTAGACCTGTTCCCCTATCACCCCTGTGCTCGCTGACCTACAGTGGCTCCCGGTCAAGCGACGTCTTGATTTTCAGATTCTTGTCCCTGTTCTCGAATCTCTCCCTATCTCTGTAATCTCCTCCAGTCCCATGACCCACCAAGATATCTGCACTCTTCTAATTCTGGCATCTTGAGCATCCTCATTTTTAATTGCACCACCATTGGTGGCTGCACCTTCAGTTGCCTAGGCCCCAAACTCTGGAATTCCCTACATCTCTCCACCTCTTTCCTCCTTTAAGTCACTCCTTAAAACAATCTCTGACCAAGCTTTTGGTCATCTGACCTAATATCTCCTTATGTTGTTCAGTGCCAGATTTTGTTTTATAATGCCCTTATGAAGCACCTTGGGACTTTTTATTACGTTAAAGGCACTGTATAAATATAAATTGTTGTTCTTATCCATGGTCACTAGAAACTGGATTCCGCTGACCAATTCACCTAGAATAAAATGCACGAATGGCTTCCACCTTCCTCTTTCCAAGATTTTACATGGCCTGGAAATTGCTGTTGCTCTTAAATATAAATCTTAATGTTAGAGGCTTTGAATTATTGATTTGTGTGGTATGCCTTTAAGTGCCATTCACACTTCTGAATCAGAATGTTGTGGGTTAAGCCACACAACAGGTCTTGAGCACATAATCTAGGCTGACACTAGGGAGTGCAGCAATGTTGGAAATGCTATCTTTTGGGTGTGATGTCAAACTGGTGCCCCATCTGTCTATTCAGGCAGAGTTCTCCCCCTGCTTTGGCCAACACTTATCCTTCAACCAGCATCAAACATATTAACCGATCATGTATTTCATTGGTGTTTCTCAGACTTTGCTCAGATATGGCAAGTTAGCTGCCATATCTGCTTACATAACAATATTGACAGCCTTCCAAAAAGTAATTCATTAGTTGTTGAGCACTCATGGGGTATGCTGAGGACATGAAAACTGCTCTATAAATGTAAGCTCTTTAAATTATTTCTCCCCTGATTTCTGGTCTAATCATATTACAAAGGATTCCTTTTTTAAAATAAAAAGATCGAACTCTGGAAGCAGTAATAAGACAGCTAAAGAATAAACCTGATGGCAGTAGCACGTCCCAGATGCAAGAACATTGGGCTGCAAAGCACTTTTCATCTATGCAGAATAAGATTGCTTTTACAGTAACTGAATTAAAAATACAAGCTCTTTGGAGCATAGCGTGAATGTTGTTAGCTTCTGAAAAGAACAAATAGATCTCTCCCACAATGGATGGTGGCATCAGATAATTTGAAGAAAAACAATGGATGTGTGTTTAATTCCTACCTGGAACAATTTTTCAATGTCATTATACTTTCCCTTCAGTAGCTCTCCCCAGGAGGTGAGGTTGCAATATGTAAGAACGCCACCAGACTTCAGCAAACGCAAAGCATGACCCTGAAAGAAAATGAGTTTAACAACTGCAGTTTGATTTGGCTGCATTTTCTCCTTCTGTCCTTCCCAGATTTATCTGATACATCATACTAATCAATCTCCCATGGCATTGCACAAGGAGAGTCAACATCAACTGCAATATTAAGATTGGGCAGGAAGATAACTTGATCCAGATGGAGGGGGCGAGGAGAGGACAGGGGTAGAGGAGAGTGGATAATCGGGACAGGGAGGAGAGTGAGTAATAGACATGGGGAGGATGGGGATGAGAGGTGATGGATGGGAGAGGATGAGGAGAATGGGGCTGTGGGGGATGATAGGATCGAATAGGAGAAGGACAGGAACATGCTGTTGGAGATGGTTTAGATGCTCTGGGGAGGGGAACAGTCAACCAAAGACTGCTCAGTTGCTGGGAGGCATTGCAATAGATGGATGATAATTTGCTTGCTCTGTGTGTATGGGTGGAGGGGGGTCTAAGAACACTGCTTAGTTGGGGGATGGGGAGTGCTGTACTTTTGGTGGGGATATGGTTAGAAAGGCTACTAATAAGGGGAAGGAGGCACAGACCAAAATGTTGCTCATGGGGGTGGTGGGACAGTGAGTCAAAAGATAAATTATTGGCCAGGGCGGTGGGAGAGAATTGCTGACCAGGGAAGGGGTATGATGTCATCAAGTTTTGAGTGTATTGTACGGTTACATTGAATTGAAGTTGGGGCGGCTGCTGAACAGGCGACTACATTTGGTTGAACAGAACTGCAAATCTATATGTACAAAATGCCAGGATCCCCCTCCCTACCCTATATATTCAATAAATGAGACCCACACATACACACAAAAAGCAAGAGCACCATTCACAGAAAAATGCAAGAATCCCATAAACAAAAATTCCAAACCCCAATACACAAAAAATGTCAAGCTCCCCCCACCACCCCCAACCCGCTCCTCTCCTTACCCACCTTCCCCTTTCCCAGACCCCTCAAGCTTGAAAACTCAGCTCCCTAGCTTTGCAGGCCTGGGGAAGTGATAAGGCTGAATATTGATTATTCCCTGGTTGGTGAAGTTTGACCAACCAGACAGTTTTGTCACTTCTCCAGGCCAAAAGACAAGTTTAAGGCGTTGATGTTGAAGTCAGTTTTTTACCTGAGCAAACAAGAAAGGAATGAAAACTGATCAAACCAAATTAAAAGTTTCCACAGGCTGGATGTGGCCCACAGGCTACATTTTGAATATGCCTGTGTTTCAGGGTATAATGCCCCTCTTATGATAAACCATGGAAACGTTAGAGATGGTTCTCATTCGTAATCACCGTCCAGAGCCTCCAGTTCAAAAGACACAAGACTTGACTGTGATGCTCCTCATGATACAACAACCTGCCAACACTGTCTGAATGGACAAATGAAGAATAGCCACTTGGGGAAAGTACCCGGAGGGCGGCCAGCACCCAAGGAACCATATGTAAAGATAAAAGGATTCGAGAGGAATGATAGAGAGAAACTATTTCCCCCAATGGGAGAATTCAGAACAATAGGGCACAATCTTAAAATTAGAGCCAGGTCATTCAGGAGTGAAAGCAGAAGCATTTTGCCACACAAAGGGTAGTGAAAATTTGCAACTTTCTCCCTCAAAAGGCTGTTGTTGCTGGGTCAATTAAAATTTTTAAGACTGAGATTGATTTTTGTTAGGTAAGAGTATCAAGGGAATATAGATCAAAGCTGAGTAAATGGAGTTGAGGTACAAATCAGCTTTGATCTAACTGAATGGCAGAACAAGACTGAGTTGTTGAATAGTGTATGTTCCTATAGCCCGTGTGAATCAGCTGCTTTGGATTTCTGATCACTGCAAGTTCCAGTGCAAAAGCCCATAGAAAGACTGTGAGGAAGTACAAGTGGCGTTCACTTGAGCTAACTGCAAAATCTGGGCTACCATCTGCACTTACCTTTATAAAAGCAAACTGATGTGTGCCAGGTGTCTTCTGACAATGGGTAGGTATCATAAAGAATTCCTGGAAAACAAATTGAAAAAAGGAAAGAATTCTTGTTTATTTTCACATCCGGAGATTAATTATGATAACATCAATCTGCATTTATATAGCACCTTTAACGTAGTAAAGCTCCCCTAAGTGCTTCACAGGAGCATAACCAGACAAAAAATGAAACGCAGTCAAAGAAGGAGACATTAAGATAAAGCTTCATCAAAGAGCTAGGTTTTAAGGAGCAATGTAAAGGAAGAGAGAGGCGGTGGTGTTTTGGGAAGGAATTCCAGACCATACGACCTAGACAGTTGAAGGCATGGCTACTGATGGTGGAGCTAAGTAACTAGGGGATGTATGAAGCCAGAATTGGAGCAACACAGAAATCTGAGTGTTGTTGGGCTGGAGGAGGTTACAGAGATAGGGAAAGGCGAGACCATGGAAGGGTTTGAGCAAACGGATAAGAATTTTAAATTTGTGATAAAACATATACAACTCCCCAGTAGCTTAATGGAGACTACCCTGTGCACTGCTGAGCCACAGTGGCTTACAAGGTCCTAGTTTTGACTGCTAGTCCATGCCAGGTTTGCTGATCTCAGCAGAAGAATACTACAATTAGTCTCAGTGCCACTTGTCTAGAGACTAGAAAAATGAGTTGAGTTTCCAGCTCCTGATGACTGGCCAGTGATCCCTGTTGGAAAACGAATGTGTGAATTTCAGTGCTGAAAACAGAAATAGCTTTGACTCCGTGGCCAAATAGCTTGCAGGAACAAACACGCTGAGTTCCTATAGGTGGGCAAGAAGAGTTAATGCTTTGTAAGGAGGAAAAATTGGTGGGATTGTGGGTAGGAACGATAAAGAAAGCTGCATACCTTATATAAAATTGCAAATATTTATATAGCCAAACAAAATCCCAGTTCTATATTTAGCAATAGGTGATAAGCCACCTGTCGGCACAAATAGATTCCAATTGCAAAGCCAACTTTTTAGACTTGAATTTAGTTATTAAAACAGCCAAGAACTGCCTTAAGTTTCTAATGTTGGAGAGGCAGCCAACTCTCTTGGCAGCTCTTTTTCCAACAGGAATTTCACTGGCAGTCAGATGCTGGAAAGCTTAGCTCTGCAGGTGTATTAACTATGAGTGATCTCTGCTCTCCCGATGACTAAGCTTTCTACTCTGTGACAGTGCCACTAAAGGCATCTCTTGGCAGATTGTCTCAGATGGCTGATCTGCAGTTATATCTTAGATTTACAGTTGACATTTAGGGTGAAATCTTAACTCACTCAAAGTCCGTTCACTTAGCCAGTAACAATTGACACCTGTTCTTTAATCTTCCAACACATAACCTCCGTGTTCTAAATATTATAGTAACAGTGAAGGGAGGGGAGCAATTCAGTTCCACCACTACACGAAGGTATAAGTGTTAAACAGCACTTCTTGTCTAACTGCAGCATAGGTAGCAATTAAATAGCGTTTTAAAAAATTCAACCGGTCAATGCTGTTTGAATCACACACAAAGTTCTGAATTTTTCTTTACCTATCATTTTGTTACTATTGTTTATCACGTGTAATGATTGACTTCCTTGATCTAAACCATATGGGCATGTTTACTACTTGTGTCGATTACTGTTATGGTATTATTGAGAAGACAAGGGGTTGTACTGTATACAGAGAGACTAGAGGGCAAAAGGGCACAAAAAACAAACAGCACTGCTAGTGTTGTAGGGCAACTTATTGAGAGCTTGTCAAGAGGTTTCCTTTAGCAATACTGTGGCAGAAATTACTAACGATAGACTGCGACTGAAAATGAAAGCAAAAAATATGCGGATGGAGGGTAGAGCTGGAAAATATTCCATTTAAGCCCAAAACCAAACTGCTTACTTAGTATTTTAAATTTCTTGTTTCCTCCTTTTGCATGTTCCTACATTACAATCAAACTGCTGGGATTTTTGTTTCTTTACTGGCGGGCCAATGGCATTAAGTGAATTGCTCATTTGGAGAGTGGGTCCAGATATGATGGGCTGAATGGCCTCCTTCTGCACTGTAATAATTCTGTGATTATTATTGATGGTGATTTCGAGGGCATTCAGCTGCAGCTAGTATCATAGCCAAATTCAATGCTGTTCTCATGCAATATCCCAAATGAGTACAATTTCTGCATGGTCTCAGGACAGGAATCAGGAGTGGGGACTCCTTGCAATTTTCCTTCAGCTGCCCAGGCCAAAGCTGTGGAATTCCCACCCTAAACCTCTCCACCTCACTACCTCTCCCTTCTCCTAAGGTACTCCTTAAAACCTACCTCTTTGACCAAACTTTTTGTCATGTGTTATATCTCCTTATGTGGCTTGGTGCCAAATTTTCTTTGATAATGCTCCTGTGAAGGGCCCCGCGACATTAAAGATGTCACATGAATGCAAGTTGTTGTTGTTGATTGAACATCCAGTATTGGATGAGCTTCCAACCTCATATTTACACCATCAGTAAGACCGCCAATTTTCACCAACCTAACATCACCCAACTTCGTCCCTGTCTCAGCTCATCTGCTGCTGAAATCCTCATTCATGCCTTTGTTATCTCTAGACTTGACTATTCCAACACACTGTTGGCTGGTCTCCCACACTCTACCCTCCGTAAACCTGGATGTCATCCAAATCTCTGCTGCCTGCGTCTTAATGCGTTCCAAGTCCCTGTGCTCGCTGACCTACATTGGCACCTAGTCAAGCAATGTCTTGATCTTAAAATTCTCTGCTTTATTTTCAAATCCCTCTATGGCCCTTCCCCTCCTTATCTCTGTAATCTCCTCAAGCCCCACAAGCCTCCGAGATATCTGCATTTCTCTAATTCTGGCCTCTGGAACATCCCCAATTTTAATTGCTCCACCACTGGTGACCACGCCTTCAGCCGCTTAGGTCCTAAGCTCTGGAATATCCTTCCAACACCTCTCCACCTCACTTTCTTCCTTTAAGCGGAGACATGGACGGCCGGTGGGTCTGATACCAGTGACGAGCTCGCTGTACAATGCATCCTTGGGGATCCTGCCATCTTCCATGAGGCTCACGTGGCCAAGCCATCTCAAGTGCCGCTGGCTCAGTAGGGTGTAAAAGATGGGGATGCTGGCCGCCTCGAGGACTTCTGCGTTGGATACACGGTCCTGCCACCTGACGCCAAGGGTTCTCCGGAGGCAACGAAGATGGAATGAGTTGAGACGTCACTCTTGGCTGACATATGTTGCCCAGGCCTCATTGCTGTAGAGCAAGGTACTGAGGACACAGTTTTGAAACACTCAGATTTTGTGTTCTGTCAGTGCGCCATTTTCCCACACCCTTTTGGCCAGTCTGGACATAGCAGCGGATGCCTTTCCCATGCGCTTGTTGATTTCTGCATCGAGAGACAGGTTACTGGTGATAGTTGAGCCCAGGTAGGTGAACTCTTGAACTATTTCCAGAGCGTGGTCGCCAATATTGATGGACGGAGCCTTTCTAACGTCCTGTCCCATGATTTTTGTTTTCTTGCGGCTGATGGTTAGGCCAAATTCGTTGCAGGCAGCCGCAATCCTGTCGATGAGTCTCTGCAGACAATCTTCTGTGTGGGATGTTAATGCAGCATCGTCAGCAAAGGGGAGTTTCCTGATGAGGACATTCCATACTTTGGTCTTCGCTTTAAGGTGGGCAAGGTTGAACAACCTGCCATCTGAACTTGTGTGGAGGAAAATTCCTTCTTCTGAAGACTTGAACGCATGTGAGAGCAGCAGTGAGAAGATCCCAAACAGTGCAGGTGCGAGAACACAGCCCTGTTTCACGTCGCTCAGGATAGGAAAGGGGTCTGATGAGGCACCGCTATGCTGAATTGTGCCTTTCATAGTGTCATGGAATGAAGTGATGATACTTATAGCTTTGGTGGACATCCGATCTTTGCTAGTTTTTAAAAATTCATTCATGGGATGTGGGCGTCACTGGCTATGCCAGCATTTATTGCACTTCCCTAATTGTCCTAGAGAAGGTGGTGCTGAGCTGCCTTCTTGAACCGCTGCAGTCCATGTGAGGTAGGTACACCCACAGTGCTGTTAGGAAGGGAGTTCCAGAATCTTGACCCAGCGACAGTGAAGGAACGGCGATATAGTTCCAAGTCAGGATGGTGTGTGACTTGAATGGGAACTTGCAGGTGGTGATGTTTCCATGCATCTGCTGCTCTTGTCCTTCGAGTTGGTAGAGGTCGCAGGTTTGGAAGGTGCTGTCTAAGGAGCCTTGGTGCGTAGTCTGAAGAGACCACGTCTGCTGACGAGGTCAAAGGCTTTGGTGAGATCTATGAAAGCAACGTAGGGGGGCATCTGTTGTTTGCGGCATTTCTCCTGTAGCTGACAAGGGGAGAACAGCATGTCAATGGTGGATCTCTCTGCTCGAAAGCCACACTGTGCCTCAGGGTAGTCAGGCTCAGCCAGCTTCTGGAGTCTGTTTAAAACGATTTGAGCGAAGACTTTCCCCACTATGCTGAGCAGGGAGATTCCACGGTAGTTGTTGCAGTCACCGCCATCACCCTTGTTCTTATAGAGGGTGATGATATTGGCATCGCGCATGTCCTGTGGTACTGCTCCCTCATCCCAGCACAGGCAAAGCAGTTCATGGAGTGCTGAGAGTATAGCAGGCTTGGCACTCTTGATTATTTCAGGGGTAATGCCGTCCTTTCCAGGCGCTTTTCCACTGGCTAGAGAATCAATGGCATCACTGAGTTCCAATTTTGTTGGCTGTTCGCCCATGACTGGCAGAGACTGAGCTGCATTGAGGCCAGTATCAGTGACAACATTTTCCCTGGAGTACAGTTCTAGGTAGTGCTCCACCCAGCGGTCCATTTGCTTGCATTGGTCAGTGATCGTTTCCCCTGATTTAGACTTGAGGGCGGGGGGGGTGCGGGGGGTGGCGATCCTCTTGAGATTGGCCCAAAAGCTCTCTTAATGCAGTCATATATTCCTCTGATGTTTCCGGGTTGGAGGCCAGCTGAAAACGACTGCATAGGTGTTGCCAGTAGTCATTTGCACAACGTCTGACTGTCCTTTGTGCCGCGCTTCAAGTGCTACGGATGTTAGCTCGCTGGGGGCTTTCTTGTAGTTCAACAGTGCAGTGCGCTTAGCGGCTATGACTGGTTTCAATCTCACTTTGAAGAGCTGGAACCTGTCTGCATTCTGCTTCTCATGTTTGCCAAAGGTGGTCATTGCTGAGTCATAGATGGCGTCTCTTATGTGGGCCCACTTCGTCTCTGCAGCCCCTGCAGGAGTGTTTTGAAGGGCTTTTTCAAGTGAATTTAGAAACTTATGTAACAGCTGTGGATAAGAAATTCTGTTAGTGTTGATGCACGGGCGGCCCTTCTGCTTGGAGTGATGCCGCTTCTTTGGTTTGAGTCTAACTTTGCTGCACACCAGGGAGTGGTCGGTGTTGCAGTTCGCACTGTGGAAGCTGTGTGTGATTTGGACAGTGTTTATAGAGGCACGCCTTGTGACGATGAGGTCCAGATGGTGCCAATGGCATGATCTTGGGTGTCTCCATGAAACCTGGTGACAGGGTTTAGTATGAAAGAACAAGTTGGTGATGCAGAGGTTGTGATAGGTACACAACTCCAGCAGTCTCTGGCCATTCTCATTCATCCTTCCAATGCCATAGCGCCCAAGGTAGGAGGGCCATAAGTCATGATCGGCCCCAACCCTGGCATTAAAGTCCCCCAGCAGAAACAAATGTTCGGTATTAGCAATGCCACTAATGACATTATGGAGTTCCTCGTAGAACTGGTCTTTAACTTCAGGTGGGGAGCAGAATGTTGGAGCATAGATGCTGAGTAGGTGTACTGGGCCATAGGCGGTGAGCAGTCGGATGGACAGTATGTGTTCCAAGCCATTTGAAGGTGGCTCATTTTATTACATTAACGGTCCTATATAAATATAAGTTGTTGTTATTACACTACTGAAAATTAGGCCCGATGAGTTAAATGGACTCCTGGCTTCACAATCATACGTCTAAACAAAATTTCTGGCATTTTAAAGAGCAATTTAAAAAAATTTGTTTACATATTCAAAGATTTAGTACTAACGTACTTCAAATGTAAAATACGAATGCCAAACTTACCATCAAAATGTGAATCTGGTAATGTTGAGACTACATCCTCCCAGAGCCCCTTGAGAGGAACAATCTGCATTGGAAAACGTATAAGATTGATTTCAATTATGGGTAGATTATTACAGCCCTTTCCTAATTATTTGGACATTAGCTGAAAAATGGGATGTAATTACTGGCTGTAATGAAGAAAAACACTGTCACAAACTCTACGGGCCAAATGGCCTGTTTCTGTTCTGTAACATTCTATTACCTATGCTGTATATAGGAAAAAAAGACTTGCATTTATATAGTGTCCGACTGTTTTTCATATATACAGCAAGGGCCAACCTGCAATTAAATGAATGACCAGGAATTCTGTTCTGATGGTATTTGAGGAATGTTGGCCATGATTCCAGGAGAATTCCCTGCTCTACTTTGAATCCAGAGGAATCTTGAACATTCACCTAAGCCAACAGAACAGGCAGACATGGCCTCAGTTTAATGTCTCGTAGGAACAGGAACGAGTCGAAGAGACTTAGTAGTTGGCAGGAAAAAAGACAGGGGCGCAAGGGGAGAGCCAACTGTGTAACAGCCCCAACAAACAAATTTCTCTGCAGCACCTGTGGAAGAGCCTGTCACTCTCGAATTGGCCTTTATAGCCACTCCAGGCACTGCTTCACAAACCACTGACCACCTCCAGGCGCTTATCCATTGTCTCTTGAGATAAGGAGGCCAAAGAAGGAACAGGAGTACGCCAGTCAGTCCCTCAAGCCTGTTTTGCAGCTCATCCAAACGACATAACTACAACAATGCAGAGTGCATCTTTAAAAAAAAGTATTTACTGAACAGTATAGGCTACTTTCAAAATGAGGATGCTGTCTGCAAACCCTATGGTTCCAACATTAGTGGTCTTGAAAAATTGCTGGCTGTAATGTATTTTACTGTGTGGATATATTGGTGAGCTCACTATTGTAGAATTCTACAATTTCCAAGCAAATTATCCATGTTGTACATGATTAGGCTTATTTTTTTTCCAACTAAGCTTTGATGAGAGATAAGACAGCCCAAGGCAATAAACAAAAGGTGAGTTTTGAGTAGAACGAGATGAATTAAACATGTTTTCCCTTCCCTGAGATGAAATGGCTCACTAGATCATGACGCTCAATCGGTGCTGGCCATTTTTGCCTACATAATAGCTACAATAATTCATTGCATCTGTATGTGCTTTGACATCTACCACCTAGAAGGACAAGGGCAACAGGCACATGGGAACATTCACACATTAAAGTCAGACAGCATCCTGACTTGGAAATATATTGTCAAAATGCAGCTTCTCTTTGTTGAGCTGGCTGGATGCTACAATTATATTACAACATTGTCCCTTTATCTCTGCAATTTTGGTTTGAATCTAATCAAATGTGATAACAATTCCAAGTGAAATTAATGTGGTTGACCAGTTTCACTGTGTTCCTAATACTTTGAAGCAAAAAACCAGAAACATTTTTAAAATATTTAATTATTGGAACTGCGAAACTATCCAATGTGGTAACCATAGGGTACTCACCTTGTGGGGTTGCTCCTTAGCCCACTCCTGCAATCTGTTAAACACACCATCATTACATTCAATGATCCAGTGCTCTTGAATATTGAAGGACTCTATCTTAGTGGCTGAAATTGCCATTCCAAACCCAATTTCCAGAACATGAAAGGGAGGTCAAATGGTACCTTTCGAGGCTGCAACGGTGGTGAGGGAATGCATGTATGGAGTCCCCCAGCGCTCCATGACCGGTTTGCCCAGGATCTGCAAATGAGTATCGCTTTCATTGTACTCGGCGGTCGCTACCCTCCAGTCTGGTTTTCAGTCCACCCCCTGCGCAAAAATGGGGCTCTTGCTTTCCAGGCTCATTCTGTTGCAATTTGGTTGTTCAGCACGTGGGAAAGTGGTCGATAGCAGATGAAGCTGAAGCTATTCCATAAGAGCTCTAGAGTTCTGCTGACATTGCATGTTACATCTGTGCCTCCCCCTCAATGTAAAGCTCATATGTTCATAAACATCAGAGTTCAAAGCAGCTGGGCGGAGTCATTAAATGGACTGCAAGCCTGCCTTCTGGTCATTAATTGGCCACTGTAAAGAAAGTCACACCCACTTAAGGCTATCGGCAGGTTTCAGAAGCCTGCAGGGAAAATCCTGCCCATGTTTCAGGTCGATGATCTTTTGCCAGACCTGTTTCTGTACTTGTCTCATCATCACCTTTGTCATTTAATCGCTCCTGCCCTCCACACCATCACAGATCCTTCCTTTTTTGATCCTATTCCAGGCCTTGGACTTGCTTAAAAGCTGTTTTGTCTCTAACATCTACCAGTTCTGATAAAGAAGTCATTGCCCTAAAACGTTAACTCTATTTATCTCTCCATTGCTTCTGCCTGACCTGCTGCGTGTTCTCAGCATTTTCTATTTTTATTTCCAAAAGTGACACTTGGGGTGACTAACTGCTATATTTATATGTCCTAGTTTTAAAATCAATATCTGTAGCACTGTATCGAGAGCTCACAAAATGATGAATTTATCCATCTGTATTCATCCCCTCTTTATACATTCTTAATACTGTATTTCAATGAGCTTATGGAATTAATATAAGTTTTTCATTTATGTAGAAGATAAATAAACTTCTGCACTAAATGAAATTGGTATTATCGATTGTGCAACACTGAAAGTTGATGGCATAAAATCTAATTCTGCCCTTATCTTCTCTAAGAACTTGTATTAATGCATCAATTGAGGTCTGGGAATGAAGGTTTTTGGAAGCACTAGGCAGATGTCATTGAGGCCATCTGTGTTTGGCCAAAACTGTTGCACACATTGCAACCTACTCTAAGCCCAGTAATTGGTCCTGTGCAGATATATCCTTCTGTAAAAGATCCTCTCACCTCCTCAGGCTCATTACCAGTACTTTTCCCTTGTATGTGATGTAAAGCATCAGCACAATTGATTCTCTTAGAAGAGTTTAAAAACTCCATTCCTTAGGACCAGCTACATTTTCCTCTAAATCATAGATAACCTGAAAGTTTTGAAACCTAGGCAAACAGCAGAGATTGCTGATGATTTTGAGCTTGTGAATAAGCCAACCTATTTTGTCTGTCACCCCCATAAACCCAAGAAGGATAGAAAGTGGGAGTGTGAAAGGAAGGCAAGTAGCCGGGGACAAGAAGGAACAGCTGGGAATGCCCCAGGATCACCTCCTCAGGTCAGAAAGGAAGGTGCTGAGTGTAGAAGTGAGGTTCGCAAGCCAAAATGTTACCATTGCAACAAAACGGGTCATCTTCGTTCAGAGTGCTGGAAATTGCGAGGTAAACCCATCAGACCTGTTGGGGTATGCAAAGTTAGTGCATAGGAAAATACTCTGACTGAGAGTATAGCAGACCAAGCTATAGCTTTAACGGCAGCTCTGAATGTGAAACCAGATATTAAAACTAAGAGGAGTGTAGAGGTTAAGAATAAAATACCTGACAGTTATAATGATTTTGTGTCAAAGGGGAGAGTAACTCCGTATCCTGTAAGCCCTCATAATTGATTGCTACGATATATAATTACATCTTGTTCTGAGTTCAAGTTTCAGTGTATCCCAGTACCTAATTTGCTTTATTCATAATTGCCTCACAGTAACCAAATACTTTTAAGCTATGATTAATGATGGTCTCAAAATATTTTACTTTTTGGCCTCTGGCAGTAGAGACACAAAATAGAACCCTTTACAGCCTGCACATGCTTACTGGTGCATGCTTCTTTATGAATTACTCAACATTTATATACACATTAAAATCCATCTGCCATTTGTCAGTCCATCAATGCAATATGTTACAAGTCTCCCTGAAGGTAACACATCTGCTTTCTGCTCATTACCTGTCCACATAGGTTTGCATCATCAGAAATTTTAATATTAACAATCATAGCTGCATTTGGAGAGTATAATCTAATCTTGGATTTTTCTTGATTTTATGGCATGTTCTTCATCTCACATTGAATTACTGCTGCTTGCCCAAGAGTCATAGAGTTATACAGCACAGAGACAGGCCCTTTGGCCCATCATGGCTGTGCTGGCCATCAAGCACCTAACTATTCTAGTCCCATTTTCCAGCACTTGGCCTGTAGCCTTGTATGCTATGGTGTTTCAAGTGCTCATCTAAATACTTCTTAAATGTTGTGAGGGTTCCTGCCTCTACCACCTCTTCAGACAGTGTGTTCCAGATTCCAACCACCCTCTGGGTGAAATTATTTTTATTCAAATACCCTCTAAACCTCCTGCCCGTTACCTTAAATCTATGCCCCCATTTATTTATTTATTCATCAGCAATCCCTGCTGCTTGCCTAGCCTTCAAAACTTTCAGGTTATCTATTTGAGTTCTCACTACTGAGTTTTTAAACTCTTCTGAGAGAATCAATTGTCGAAGGTTCTCATATGTGGTTTCTATCTTTAATGCCCATATCCAACAGTCAAAATTCATTTGCTTCACCCTGTCAAATTCTAAATATGTCTGCTCAAACAATCTCCGTAAGTTCCTAAATAATTTTTATTAATTAAATTATTTTTCCGCTAAGGGAAAAAGTCTCTTCCTATCTAACCTATCAATGCCCCTCATAATTTTGCATACCTCAATCATGTCCCCTCTCATCCTTCTCAGTTCTAAGGAAAACAACCCTAGTCTTTTCAGTTTCTCTTCATAGCTGAAATGCTCCAGCCCAGGCAACATCCTGGTGAATCTCCTCTGCACCCTCTCCATTGCAATCACATCCTTCCTATAGTGTGGTGCTCAGAACTGTACACAGTACTCCAGCTGTGGCCTAACTAACGTTTTATACAGCTCCATCATAACATCCCTGCTCTTATATTCTATGCCTCGGCTAATAAAGGCAAGTATTCCATATGCCTTCCTAACCATCTTATCTACCTATGCTTCTGCCTTCAGTGATCTATGGACAAGTACACCAAGGTCCCTCTGACCTTCTGTACTTCCTAGGGTCCTACCATCCATTGTATATTCTCTTGCCTTGTTAGTCCTCCCAAAATGCATCACCTCACACTTCTCAGGATTAAATTCCATTAGCCACTGCTCCGCCCATCTTACCAGCCCATCTATATCATCCTGTAAACTAAGGCTTTCCTCCTCACTATTTACGACACCACAAATTTTCGTGTCATCTGCAAACTTACTTACCATACCTCCTGTAGTCACGTCTAAATCATTAATGTACACCACAAACAGCAAGGGTCCCAGCACTGATCCCTGTAGTACACCACTGGTCACAGGCTTCCACTTGCAAAAACAACCCTCGACCATTAGCCTGTTTCCTGCCACTAAGCCAATTTTGGATCCAATTTGCCAAATTTCCCTGGATCCCATGGGCTCTTACCTTCTTCACCAATCTCCCATGTGGGACCTTATCAAAAGCCTTACTGAAGACCATGTAGACTACATCAACTCCTTTACCCTCATCTACACACCTCCTCGAAAAATTCATTCAAGTTAGTTAGACACGATCTCCCCTGACAAAGCCGTGCTGACTATCCCTGTTTAATCCATGCCTCTCCAAATGGAGATTAATCCTGTCTCTCAGAATTTTTTCCAATAGTTTCCCGAGCACTGATGTTAGACTCACCGGCCTGTAATTACCTGGTTTATCCCTGCTATCCTTCTTGAATAATGGTCCCACATTCACTGTCCTCTAGTCCTCTGGCACCTCTCCCGTGGCCAGAGAGGATCTGAAAAATTTGTGTTAGAGCCCCCACTATCACCTCTCTTGCCTCACATAACAGCCTGGGATACATATCATCTGGGCCTGGGGATTTATCCATTTTTAATCCCACTAAAACATCTAATACTTCCTCCCTTTCAATGTTAATATGTTCAAGTATATCACAGTCCCCCTCCCTGATCTCTATACCTACATTGTTGTTCTCTACAGTGAAAACAGATGAAAAGTGATCATTTAAAACCTCATCTATGTCCTCCGGCTCCACACACAGATTGTCACTTTGGTCCCTAATGGGCCCTAGTCTTTCCCTGGTTATCCTCTTGCCCTTAATATACTTATAAAACGCCTTAGTATTTTCCTTTATCTTGCCAGCCAATGTTTTTTCATGTACCCTCTTCGCTCTCCTAATTACTTTTTTTTTAAGTACCCCCCTACACTTTCCAAACTCCTCTAATGCCTCCGCTGTTTTCAGCGCTCCGAATCTGCCATAAGCCTCCTTTTTTTTCCTGATCCAGTACTCTATATCCCTTGACATCCAGGGTTCCCTGGACTTGATGGTCCTACCCTTCACCTTAACGGGGACATGTTGGCTCTGAACCCTCACTAAGAACAAAAAACAGTACAGCACAGGAACAGGCCATTCGGCCCTCCAAGCCTGCGCCGATCTTGATGCCTGCCGAAACTAAAACCTTCTGCACTTCCAGGGTCCGTATCCCTCTATTCCCATCCTATTCATGTATTTGTCAAGATGCCTCTTAAACGTCTCTATGGTACCTGCTTCCACCACCTCCCCCGGCAACAAGTTCCAGGCACTCACCACCCTCTGTGTAAAGAACTTGCCTCGCACATCCCCTCTAAACTTTGCCCCTCGCACCTTAAACCTATGTCCCGTAGTAACTGACTCTTCCACCCTGGGAAAAAGCTTCTGACTATCCGCTCTGTCCATGCCACTTATAACTTTGTAAACCTCTATCATGTCGCCCCTCCACCTCCGTCGTTCCAGTGAAAACAATCCGAGTTTATCCAACCTCACCTCATAGCTAATGCCCTCCAGACCAGGCAACATCCTGGTAAACCTCTTCTGTACCCTCTCCAAAGCCTACACGTCCTTCTGGTAGTGTGGCGACCAGAATTGGACGCAATATTCTAAGTGTGTCCTAACCAAAGTTCTGTACGGCTGCAGCATGACTTGCCTATTTCTATTTTCTATGCCCCAACCGATGAAGGCAAGCATGCCGTATGCCTTCTTGACTGCCTTATCCACCTGCGTTGCCACTTTCAGTGACCTGTGGACCTATACGCCCAGATCTCTCTGCCTGTCAATACTCCTAAGGGTTCTGCCATTTACTGTATACTTCCCACCTGCATTAGACCTTCCAAAATGCATTACCTCACATTTGTCCGAATTAAACTCCATCTGCCATTTGTCCGTCTAAGTCTCCAACCGATCTATATCCTGCTGTATCCTCTGACAATCCTCATCACTGTCCGCAACTCCACCAACCTTTGTCTTCCGCAAATTTACTAATCAGACCAGCTACATTTTCCTCTAAATCATTTATATATACTACAAACAGCAAAGGTCCCAGCACTGATCCCTGCGGAACACCACTAGTCACATCCCTCCATTCAGAAAAGCACCCTTCCACTGCTACCCTCTGTCTTCTATGACCGAGCCAGTTCTGTATGCATCTTGCCAGCTCGCCTCTGATCCCATGTGACTTCACCTTTTGTATCAGTATGCCATGAGGGACCTTGTCAAAGGCTTTACTGAAGTCCATATAGATAACATCCACTGCCCTTCCTTCATCAATCATCTTTGTCACTTCCTCAAAAAACTCAATCAAATTAGTGAGACACGACCTCCCCTTCACAAAACCATGCTGCCTCTCGCTAATAAGTCCATTTGTTTCCAAATGGGAGTAAATCCTGTCCCGAAGAATCCTCTCTAATAATTTCCCTACCACTGACGTAAGGCTCACCGGCCTATAATTTCCTGGATTATCCTTGCTACCCTTCTTAAACAAAGGAACAATATTGGCTATTCTCCAGTCCTCTGGGACCTCACCTGTAGCCAATGAGGATGCAAAGATTTCTGTCAAGGCCCCAGCAATTTCTTCCCTTGCCTCCCTCAGTATTCTGGGGTAGATCCCATCAGGCTCTGGGGACTTATCTACCTTAATGCGTTGCAAGACACCCAACACCTCCTCCTTTTTGATAACGAGATGACTGAGACTATCTACACTCCCTTCCCGAGGCTCATCATCCACCAAGTCCTTCTCCTTGGTGAATACTGATGCAAAGTACTCATTTAGTACCTCGCCCATTTCCTCTGACTCCACACATAGATTCCCTTCTCTGACCTTGAGTGGGCCAACCCTTTCCCTGGTTACCCTCTTGCTCTTTATATACGTATAAAAAGCCTTGGGATTTTCCTTAATCCTGTTTGCCAATGACTTCTCATAACCCCCTTTAGCATTCCTGACTCCTTGCTTAAGTTCCTTCCTACTGTCTTTATATTCCTCAAGGGATTCGTCTGTTCCTAGCCTTCCAGCCCTTACGAATGCTTCCTTTTTCTTTTTGACGAGGCTCACAATATCCCACATTATCCAAGGTTCCCGAAACTTGCCAAACTTATCCTTCTTCCTCACAGGAACATGCTGGTCCTGGATTCTAATCAACTGACATTTGAAAGACTCCCACATGTCAGATGTTGATTTACCCTCAAACAGCCGCCCCCAATCTAAATTCTTCAGTTCCTGCCTAATATTGTTATAATTAGCCTTCCCCCAATTTAGCACCTTCACCCGAGGACTACTCTTATCCTTATCCACAAGTACCTTAAAACTTATGGAATTATGGTCACTGTTCCCGAAATGCTCCCCTACTGAGACTTCAACCACCTGGCCGGGCTCATTCCCCAATACCAGGTCCAGTACGGCCCCATCCCTAGTTTGACTATCTACGTATTGTTTCAAGAAGCCCTCATGGATGCTCCTTACAAATTCTGCCCCATCCAAGCCCCTAGCACTAAGTGAGTCCCAGTTAATATAGGGGATGTTAAAATCACCCACCACTACAACCCTGTTACCTTTACATCTTTCCAAAATCTGTCTACATATCTGCTCCTCTACCTCCCGCTGGCTGTTGGGAGGCCTGTAGTAAACCCCCAACATCGTGACTGCACCCTTCCTATTCCTGAGCTCTACCCATATTGCCTCGCTGCATGACCCCTCCGAGGTGTCCTCCCGCAGTACAGCTGTGATATTCTCCTTCACCAGTAATGCAACTCCCCCACCCCTTTTACATCCCCCTCTATCCCGCCTGAAGCTTCTAAATCCAGGAACATTTAGCTGCCAATCCTGTCCTTCCCTCAACCAAGTCTCTGTAATAGCAACATCATAGTTCCGAGTACTAATCCAAGCTCCAAGTTCATCTGCCTTATCTGTTATACTTCTTGCATTGAAACAAATGCACTTCAGACCACCAGTCCCACTGTTCTCCGCAACGTCTCCCTGCCTGCTCTTCCTCCTGGTCTTACTGGTCTTATTTACTAGTTCCCCTTCATTTATTTCACTTGCTGTCCTGCTAATCTGGTTCCCACCTCCCTGCCACACTAGTTTAAACCCTCCCGAGTGACGCTAGCAAACCTCGCAGCCAGGATATTTGTGCCCCTCCAGTTTAGATGCAACCCGTCCTTCTTGTACAGGCCCCATCTGTCCCTGAAGAGATCCCAATGGTCCAGATATCTGAAACCCTCCCTTCTACACCAGCTTTTCAGCCAAAATTCCTCTTTGAATGACTCCCACTCGCCTGATGTAGACTTTTCTACAAGTAGCTGCTCCCAGTCCACTTTGGCCAGATCCTGTTTTATCAAATTGAAATCGGCCTTCTCCCAATTCAGTACCTTTATTTCTGGCCCGTTTATGTCCATTTCCATAACTACCTTAAATCTTACAGGGTTATGGTCACTATCCCGGAAATGCTCCCCCACTGATACTAAAGGGAAAACCAGTAGGGTTAATCAGGGCACACCTGCTCAGTGAATACGGAACCCTGATGGAAAGCCCAGCAGATCAAGCTGTGGCTTTAACTGCAGTAAGAGTGCAACCCAGGAAGCTTACTATGGCCAGTGCAGGAAAAGTTAATAGGATTCCTGAAGGTTTTGTGTCTGAACGGAAAGTAACCCCATACCCCTCGAGTGGGGTAAGCAAGCCCATAGTGATTCTTAGGGACACAGGGGCTGCTAGATCCCTTTTACTGGGAAAAGGCCTGACCTTTCCCCCAGAGAGTGCAGTGAACACCAAAATGGTGTGAATGATATTGGAGGGAAGTGTATGCCTGTACCTGTACTCCGGGTGCATCTGGACACCTGGAGTGCGACCTAGTTTTGGGACCGGTGATCGTAGGGATTGTCCCTAGTTTGCCTGTGGACGGGGTTGACCTGCTCCTAGGTAATGATCTGGTGGGGGTGAAGGTGGTAGCATCCCTCCCTTCCCCAGTAGTGAAAGAAGGACCGCAGGAGGTCAGAGAGACAGGGTAGGAGACGGTTCCCTGCAGTTTTCCTGAATGTGTAGTGGATCAGGACATGATCAAACCAGCTCGCCCAGAGGAAACTGCATTGGCATTGCAGGCAGATGACCACGAGGTCTGCATGTCCGAGACTTGCTTTGGAAAATCAGACCCGGGGAATGAATTGAATGGGTTTTCCCTTGCTGAGGCTCAGTGAGCTGACCCAGTATTGTGAGAGTTAGCTCAAGCTGTCCAGTCTGAAAGTGAAGCAGAGGGAGTCCCTGATTGCTACTACTTAAAGAATGATGTACTGATGAGGAAACGGAGTTACCGTCACAACCTGACAGCAAGGAGTGGGCAGTAGTTCACCAGTTAGTGGTGCCACAGAGGTACCAGGGAGAAATATTAAGAAGGGTCCACAAGACTACAGTGGCTATACATGCCGGTATACGAAAGACCAAAGCCCACATAAGACAGCAGTTTGACTGGCCAAAACTCCACAAAGATGTGGTGGAATACTTTAGGAGTTGCCAAATGTGCCAGGTTGAGGGGAAACCTGCATCCCTAAGTCCTGTTCCAGTGTTAGGAGCACCCTCCAGCAGAGGGCTGGTGAACTGTAAGGGACCCCTGCCGAGAACAAAAGGGGACAGACAGGCACATGGCTGGCAAAAGTTTAGAAAGAAGGGGAAAAAGTGACTAAGAGGGCAGGTTAAAGGAAGTCCAGGAGGAATCCCGGATGAAAACCCTACTGTCTGGTCAGCCAACCTGAAAAATTTGAAAAGTTAGACTCCACATTCTCTTATGTAAATACTGCCTCTAGAAGCACCCCACCAGAGTTGCTAACTACATTTACAGGAACCTTCAGAGACAAAGGGAGACCTCTAGGGGACACCGAAACCGTGAGGGTGATGCCTCACCTCGTCGAAGTGCCACAGGAGTGTACAGTCAAATCTGCACACATACCTGCAGGTAGGAGTGTCCCAGAGAACAAAGGGGAGATTAACAAAGAATCCTCCCCCACAGTCAGAGTATAAGGGAACCACCCATCCCCTGAAGGCAAAAACCCTTTGCATGACTCAACAAAGCACTGAAAGGGAGTTCAGGATAGACCCGCCCACTACTAACTCTCCTGGAAAAAACATGACCTCAACAGGAACAAAACCCGAGGCAATCATGGCGATGGGCAAACTGAAGAACAGCTTCCCCAGAGAACCACATGGCAACTGGGATGCCAAATAAGAGGAACTTAAAGCAGCACTGGCACCCAGAAAAGACAATTTTAAGAAGCTTTAAGATTGATGAATGAATGGAGATGAAAGAAAGAAATGCATGCTTTTTCTTTCTGTATCTCGCAAAGCTTTTAATGAAATGCGCCATTTCTTTTCAAATTGCATTTCATTCCCCTGGTTGTGGAGGTGTCATGCAGGCCCCCACCTGCCAAGAATGAAGCACTCATATTTCGCCACATAAACATTGATTTTTAAACTGTTACTGGAGAAAAGAAAAAACTTGTTTAAAAAAAACACCAGACCTTTGACTGGAAAGACATTTGCATTGTAACAGACAGTACTTGGAAAGGACAAAGGAGCCTCTCCCTGCTCCAATTTAATCCACAATGGACTTTTGATTCCCAGATGTTGAAGGTAAAGAGGCTAGCATTCCAGGTTAACTGCTAAGATGGCCGAATAAACAAACAGACGTGGTTTAGTCACATGACTAACTGGCTGTTGGAGTTTTTTGAATTTGAACTTGCCACAAAGAATTTGAACTCAGAAAGCTGTTGGCTCCTGGACTGAAAAGACTTCCTGTCTGCTCTCATCTCGCTCTCACCAGCTTCAGAAACCCTTGAAGACATATGAACCCCAAGAGAGAAAAGTCTCCTACAGTGATCAAGGTTTAAGAAGAATACTGAGCCCCAACGAAAAGCAAGACTACCTACAAGCAAGGACTACAGCGAGCTCGAAGCACTAACAAAAAACCCTCATCAGAGATTGCCTCAAACCGCTCTACTTTATTTTTCTTCTCTTTTTCTGTCTCTATTTGCACGTGCATATCGGGTATGCAAGCTAGCGGGTCGTGGCGTGCATCCGTAGGCGTTAACCAAATTAGAGTTTAAGTTTTAATACATTTCACTTTTCTTCTTTAAACCTAAGGAAGCCTGTTTGTGCTCATTTCTTTGTCTTATATTTGGAAAGTGGTGAACAAGGATTCACCAAGGGGGAGCTCAAAACACAGTGTTTAAAACAAAACCCTGTTACAATAAGACCAGGTGAAGGCTGAGAAAGACCCCTGGACACCTTTCTCACCTGATCGTAACACTATCTTTATGCAAAACTCTTTGTATCATGTGCTTAGCATACAAGAAATGATCAATGACTTAAACTGTTTAAAAATTAACACTGTTGTAAAAACATTTAAATATTTCTGTGCAAATGAAATGTAGGACTGTCAACATCAGGAAAATGTTAAGAGCCAGATTTTCATTCAAGAAAAGCAAGGCAAATCACAAGCCAGTTAAATGCAGGGAATATGTTTCTTTTGCAGTGGCGTAGATCAAAATAAATCACATTGTTACATGAAATCTGAGTGAGACTTTATAGGATTGGAGTCTTCTTCCCCATCTCCCTTTAAATGTAGGTGGGTTAAACTGTGAACCCTGATATTTACAGGCTAGCAGGGTGGGATCGGGACTACTGTCAGCAGTCAGAAAAATGGAAATACCAAGAAGGTGGAGGTCCTGCCGGATTTAACAGCTGGCCTCATTTTTACTCCATTTTCTGCCTGGGGGACGGCCAGATTGAGAGGCTAAACCAGCTGCCAGGTGGGAAAGCCTGTGGTAGAAGGCCACAGCCATGAAACTCTGGGGACAGTTCCTGAGAACCCTGGAGAAGATCGTGGGTTGGTGGGGCTGAGCGGACGGGGACAGTGGGGGGAGGGTGGGGGAGGTGGCTGAAAGTGCTGCAGTGAGGAAGGAGGGAGAAATTGTGGGGAGAATGGGGGTGTTGTTGGCCAATAGTCAGGGAGCTGGGGAAAGAGATTGCAACAGAAGGTTTGCTTGATGGGCTGTGGAGAGAAGTCACCCTTACACATTCCAACATATTTCAACTGCATCCCGTCCATTATATCCATCATCCATTTTCTCCTCTGCTTACCTCTCCTACATTTTCTGTTGATCTTTACTTCCAATAATTGTCTGTCTACCTTCTGCTCTAATAACGTGACTGAGATATTGTCTCTTTCTCTCTTTGATGTTATGCACTAATTTCCTCAATTCTCCAGCCATTTTCGGCGCTTCTTCATTAGCCTTTGTCTGTGTAGGATATGTGGAAAATCCTCCTATATGCTCACATCTCAAATGCAGTCAGCTTATCAATAGTCTTTGTTTGTTGCCCATGTCTCCGAGGCATATAACATATACACAGCTGGAGTATTGCATACAGTTCTGGCCACATTACAGGAATGCAATGACTGCTCTGGAGAGAGTACAGAGTTGATTTTCAAGAACGTTACCAGGGCTTGAAAGTTGCAGCTAAGAGGAAAGATTGGATCAGCTAGGGTTGTTTTCCTTAGAACAGAGGAGACTGTGGGGTGACTTAATTGAGGTGTACAAAATTATGAGGGGCCTAGATAGAGTAGACAGGAAGGACCCGTTTCCCCTAGCGGAGAGATCAATTAGTGGGGGCACAGATTTAAGGTTATTGGTAGAAGAATTAGAGGAGACATGAGGAAAAACTTTTTCACCCAGATGGTGGTGGGTGTCTAGAATTCGCTGCCTGGATTGGTGCTGGAGGCAGACGCCCTTAACTCATTTAAAAGTTATCTTGACGTGCATCTGAAGTGCTGTAACCTGCAAGGCTACAGACCAGGTGCTGGAGGGTGGGATTCGAATGGGCGGTTAGTTTTTTCAGCAGGAGCAGACAAGATGGACTGAATGGCCTCTTTCTGTGCTGTAACTTTTCTATGATTCTTTGACAAAATGTTGCACTCAGCCTTCTTTTCCTAAGATCCCTAAGGCGCAGTTTCTTTAATGTAAACACGTCCTTCATTCTGACAAAGCTGGTCTTGGCTATCTCAATTCTCCTTCAGATCTCACAATCACATCGCCCATCGTCTGTGATAATCTGCCCAAGGTCTGTGAACCTTTTCACTTGTTCCAGGACTTATCCATTTACTTCAATTTTCACTTCTGGGGTTAGGTCTCTGCTTATCACCATTGTCTTGGTCTTCTTCACATCTATGTCCCTCACTCCTTGTTTTCACTTTGTTCACAATTTCCTGTAATGCCTCTCCTGACTAGGGGGAGACAGTGGCGTAGTGGTAATGTCACCAAACTAGTATTCCAGAGGCCTAGACCAATGCCCTCAGGACCTGGGTCCAAATCCTAATATGACAGCTGGTGGAATTTAAATTAAATTAATAAAAGAAAATCTGGAATTGAAAGCTAGTCTCAGTAAAAGTGCCATGAAACGATCATCGATTGTCATAAAAACCATCGGTTCACTAATGTCCTTTACGGAAGGAAATCTGCCATCCTTACCTGGTCTGGCCTATATGTGACTCCAGACCGGCAGCAATGTGGTTGACTCTTAATGGCCCTCTGAAATGGCCTAGCAAGCCACTCAGTCGTCAGGGCTATCACAAGAGTTTTGCTTTTTCATTGAAAGCTGACAGTTGTGTGTGTGTTTTAAAGACTGAGAAAAAGAATTCTCTGTGAACATTGAATGCTGAAACTTAGTGTTGAACTGAGTAGGACGAACTGAAGGACACCTGATCCAAACAACAGCAAGGGAAATGACAGGTTACATGACTTGTTGTTAGAGTTTCAGTTTCATTTGTGTTTTGTGAAAGACCAGTACTAGACAGGTAGGAGGCAGAAAAAACTGACTAGGACCTGTGTTTTGCAGACCAGAGGAAAGAAAATCTCTCCCTGAAAAAGAAGGCTTGCCTCTCTTGTAGAAAGAAATTCTACCTTTGAGGTAGTGGCTGTGGTCCGCCTGGAGAGAGAAAAAGACCCTTAGAGAGGAAAAGACCCAGGAAGAGGAGTTGCTGCACTCTGTGGAGAAAGACTCCTTTGCTGAGAGCAAGCCTTGCATTTTAAAAGGTAGCAGATTCCTATTGCCTCCAGTCTCTAAAAGTTCTCTGCCTCAGGAGTGATTCCTGTTGACTTCTATGTTTTGAGATAACCTGAAATCTCAAGAAAGCTTCTATTGCTAGATTGCTATTTCAAAACCCAAGTAGACCTGTTGCTACACCCTTTGCTGAAAGATCTGTGTGACGCCTGCTGCAGTCAAAGTGCCATGAACAGCTACCAATCACAGACTGTTCATCAACCTCGCCCGGAGAGATTGAGTGGCATCCATCTATCCGACTCTGGGACACCTCACCAGAATGTTACAACCCAGTTATTTTACTATTCCTAAGAAACAGCTGTAAAGCAAAACATCCTTTTAAAACCAGTTAACCATTTTTTTTTAGATGTATGTGTGCGTGCATGAGGGTTAGGAAGAATAAGAAGTTTGAAAAGAATCCTTCCACAAAGGAGTTATCTCATTATTGTTTAAGACTTAGTTTATTAATAAATAGTTAATTTTGTTGTTGTTTAAAGAAACCTAGTTTGGTGTGCTTTATTCAGGGGGACAAATAGAGTATTTGATTTGGCTACTTTCCGGTAGGTGAGAAACCTTACTAATATGCTATGACCTGTGGAGTAGTGGGACTGAATTAACAGTGCATTACTCCCGCCTTGGTCGTAACAAGGGCAATTAGGGAAGGGCAAACAATGCTGTCTTGCCAGTAACGTCCACATCCCATGAATGTTATCTGTGTATTTCAAGTTGTTGATGTTCAATCCACTAATGTTGCAACCTGGTAGATCTTCTATGTCTCTGAAGATAGCTTCAGTATACAGATTTGGAGACATAACACATCCCTGACACTCTCCTCTTTTGATTGGGAAGTTGCCTGACAAGCCGCAATCAAGTCTCATCACCGCTGATTGATTCCAATATAGATTCTGAATTATCCTTTTATCATTTGTCAATTTCTAGCTTGTTTAAGCACTCCATTATTTTCTGATGGCAAACTGTATCAAATGCCTTCTCATAATCTCTGAAGCATACACAGATATGAACTAGGTATCTTTTAATGACTACCCTCAAATTAAAGATGCTCTCTCGGTCTTTTCTGTGGCCTGAATCCTGACTTACCATCATCTATCTCTGCTTCTGTAGATTGGTCATTTCTTTCCAATATGATTATTAGAATCATTTTCATCACATGGCTCATGAGGCTTATTGTCCTGTGCTCTGAACACTCGAGGGCTTTTGGTTTCTTTGGGATCCTAATAAACACCGACTGCATAAGATCCTCGGCTATGAATCCTGTTCTGTAAATTTTGTTGCAATGGTCTGTCAGTATCCCAATGTTATCATTCAGGGCTTTCAGGCATTCTGTTATCTCATCGATTCCAGTTGCTTTCTTTGCTTTCACCTTTTTGGTTGCAGCACTGACTTCTGCCTCTATTATCTCTGGTCATTCTCTTCCCTCCGATGGTATCAATTCACTTCTGTCTTTATCAGCTCTCTGATGTACTCAACCCATTGTTTCTCTACACTTTTTCAAAGAGAAGTTCACCTTCCTTGCTCCTAACACAGCCACTATTTGTATCTTCAGCCTTGTTTTAATTTGATACATGAAATGGCTCCCATTCACTTCACTGTTGTATGCAAGAACATTAATGTTTGTGCTGAAACAGTTGGTTTGTCAGTAACATTAGTGTTCTCCATTTCTCATTGCTCATTAATTTTTCCTCGACTTTCCTTCTACGTTCTTGCAGTGAGTAGTAAATCTTCAATTCCAAGTTAACGCACCAGAGAATCACCAAGGCTTTCTGTATTCCTTTTAACGTGTGGTGTCCTTCAGTTAAAGTTCAAATACCAAACTGTAAAGTAAAATGATAATTAATAGTGGTACAAAATAAAGAGCTATCCCTCAAAGCACATTAATAATTAATATGAGCAGCACTGAAAGTTTCCAAAACTGTTTGGAAAGAAGATATGAAAATTATTAGTCACCCCCACCCCCTTCTTTGGCTTAGTGTCAATGATTTTTGATCATATTTCTGTAAAGTGCCTTAGGACAGTTTTCTGCATTAAAGATGCTATTGTTATGAAAGTACTTCCATTTTATTTAAGTGTTTTTTGAGGGCTCGCGTGGAGATTGTGGAAATTGATTCATTTGGAAGACTGAAGAGATTTCATAGATGCTGGAGTTTGATTTTTTTTTAAAGAAAGGTCAATGGAAGGACTTGGGACTTTATCTAAAAACAAACCTGTACTGTAAATCACGTCTTAAGCTAAGTAAACAGCAGGAACCTTGGTGACTAGGGGAATTGTTTACAGAGAAGTGACATGTCAAGATTTATGGTGGTCAAGAGTTGGTTCAGTTGGGGGTCAGCCTGCTAACAGAAACCACCAGCTCAACCTTTTCCACCCTTCTGAGAAACCCTGAGAATCCAGTGTGTGTGGACTGGAGAAATTGATGCCACATTTCTCCTGCAAAGCCTGCCAGACTAATCCTCGACATCACCTGAAGAGAATTGCTCCAAAAAGATCCCAGTGACAGCAGTTATGTTATCGGGATGCCAGACCAAAGAGCATTCCATATCTTATCCTTATTTTCTTCAAGAATTTAACAAGTATTTGGCCAAAGTATTTTTGTTTTTTTGTCTTTTTGTAAAGACATGTCTGCAGGGAAAACTTCTTTATTTTTTCTTTAACCGGTGTGCGCGCGCATTGGGCTAATTTAGAAGGAAACTTTCATACTTCAACCTGCGTGTTAATGCTTTGTACCTTTATTGAATTAGTCTTGTATTATAATAATTTTATCTTAAAGAAACCTGGTTGGTGGATTTTATTCTGAAATAAAAAGAGAGTCTATTATTGGCCGTATCGGTAACTGGGTAAAACATTTAAATGTATGTTGTGACCCGTGGAAAAGTGGAACTAGAGAAAGACAGTGCACTCCTCCAGCCTCGGTTGTAACACTATACAAATGCAAGTTGTTGTTTCTGATGAGAGCAATAGATGAAGCTGTAAAAGCACCATGCTTCACATACCTCCTTCATTATACACTGAAATTGAGTCTCAATGTGTGGTCTCCTACTGGATCGTATTCTTTATCTGAACCCTAGTACCACGCAATTTCTTAATTATCCTCAATTATCTTTCCTCTTGCAATCCGCAGGCTTTCAAAACCCAAACCAAAAGTGCATACACAAGCATCGAGCCAACTGCTGGTAGGTGAAAATCAACACAGAGGTTACCCACTAGCACACGGATACCACAAGTGAAGTAGGGAAGAGTCTGGCAGTTGCTTGGGGGGCTGGGGCAATGGGCTGTGTGAAGCAAATGCCTAAATGCTACATCTGGGGCCCGGAGAAGCATTCCTGCTCCTCCAGTCCCACAAAGAAATGTTTTTTGAGGCCTCCACTGCATGTCTGGCAGGTTTCACTGGTTGGCATAGCCATAGTAACTGCCTCTAGTTATAAGGCTGTTAAAATGGCTTTGAAATACCATCTGAGTGATAGGACATTGATTCGCTTATGTTAACATGGTGTCTTTCTGTGTTAGGCAGATACCTCACCCGCTTGGCCTTAAAATCACCACTAGCAGTACTGGAGTTGGAAAAGGGCCTCAAGATTATATCTCCCATTCTGCCTGGCCTCCGTCAGTTGGAAGAAGTTAATACTCCCTTTAATGATGAGCATAGCATAGCAACAGTAATCATTTTCATTTTTTTTTTAAAAAAAAGCATGTTATTTCTCTCTGATCAAGGTTCCTAATGAGGCTAAATTTACTACTGCTCCAGCTCAGTGGGTAGCACTCTTCTCTCAGTCAGAAGGTTGTGTGTGAGTTCAAGTCCCACTCTAGGACTTGCCAAAGCCAAAGACTTGCAGGTTGGTAGGTAAATTGGCCATTGCAAATTGCAACTAGTGTAGGTAGGTGGTAGGAGAATTGAGGGAAGGTGGGGATGATGTAGGGAATATGGGATTAATGTAGGATTAGTATAAATGGGTGGTTGATGGTCGGGACAGACTCGGTGGGCCGAAGGGCCTGTTTCAGTGCTGTATCTCTCTATGACTTCAGCACAAAAATCAAAGCTGACACTCCAGTGCAGTACTGAGGCAGTGCAAAACTCTCAGAGGTGCCATTTTTCAGATGACATGTTAAAACCCATCTGCCCCATCAGGTGGATATAAAAGATTCCATGGCACTATTTTGAAGTAGAGCAGGGGAGTTATCCCTGGTATTTTGGCCAATATGTATCCCTCAATCAACATCACAAAAACAGATTATTTGGCTATTATCACATTGCTGTTTGTGGGAACTTATTATACTACAGCAGTGACTACACTTCAAAAGTATTACTTCATTGGCTGTAATACACTTTGGGACGTCCTGTGGTCATGAAAGTCACTGTATGAATGCAAGTCTTCCTTTTTTGCATCCAAAAGGTATTACATACACAACTAAAAACAATGAATGAAAATTGCACACTTTAACATGGTTTTGTTGAATTGGTACAGTGGATGCAATCTACAAACCAAAGGCATACTTTATTAGTTAACAAAATAGTCTTGTTGAATGAAGGTGGTTCTTCAATCCAGATAATCTCACCCTTCCATAATACTTACCAGAGTGTCTTAAAGCACCAGCAGAATTTAATTTTATAAAAATAAGCTGATGACAAATTATTTAAAAGGTCTGAAATAAAAACAAAGTGCTGGAAATACTCAGCAGGTCAGGCAGCATCTGTGGAGAGAGAAGCAGAGTTAACGTTTCAGGTCTGTGACCTTTCATCAGAACTGGCAAAGGTTAGAAAATAATTAGGTTTTAAACAACTGAAGGGGTTTGGGCGGGTGGTAGCGGGGAAGAGAACAAAAGGGAAGATGTCTGATAAGGCAGAGGGCAGAAGAGATTAAATTAAAAAAATGTCCTGGGACAAAGGCAAAGTGTGTGTTAATGCTTATGGTGAAAGACAAACCATTAATTTATCTTTCACCACCAGCATTAACACACTCTTTGCCTTTGTCCCATGACAGCTTTGTTATTTAATCTCTTCTGCCCTCTGCCTTATCAGACACCTTCCCTTTTGTTCTCTTCCCCATTACCACCACCCCACCCTCACCCTTTCATTTGCTTAAAAGCTAATTCTTTTCCAACCTTTGCCAGTTCTGATGAAAGTTCACAGACCTGAAACATTAACTCTGCTTCTCTCTCCACAGAGGCTGCCTGACCTGCTGAGTATTTCCAGCACTTTCTGTTTTTATTTCAGATCGCCAGCATCTGCAGTGTTTTGCTTTATTGAAAAAGGTCCGTTTTAACACTGGGTCTACGATGCTTGCTAAGGACTAGCACACAGTTTCTCCTAAGCCTCAGATTCTCATCTCTCTTCTGTCTCTTATAGTTTATAAATGGACTGAGATTGCTCTGAATGGGTCTAAGTCTACAGCACGAAACACTTCCTGATCGTAGTCCTAAATTTGTCTTTTGCTCTTGTTTCAATCAAATAGTGCTGCATTATCATGGGTCTGAAATGGCATTAACAACAACAAATTGCATTTATAAAGTGCCTTTAATGTAGTAAACATCCTAACGTGCTTCACAACAGCATTAAGAAACAAAATTTGACATTAAGTCACATAAGGAGATATTAAAACAGATGACCAAAAGTTTGGTCAACGAGGTAGATTTTAAAGGAGGGGCGAGAGGTCGACAGGTTTAGATTAGATTAGATTAGATTAGAGATACAGCACTGAAACAGGCCCTTCGGCCCACCGAGTCTGTGCCGACCATCAACCACCCATTTATACTAATCCTACACTAATCCCATATTCCTACCAAACATCCCCACCTGTCCCTATATTTCCCTAACACCTACCTATACTAGTGACAATTTATAATGGCCAATTTACCTGTCAACCTGCAAGTCTTTTGGCTTGTGGGAGGAAACCGGAGCACCCGGAGAAAACCCATGCAGACACAGGGAGAACTTGCAAACTCCACACAGGCAGTACCCAGAATCGAACCCGGGTCCCTGGAGCTGTGAGGCTGCAGTGCTAACCACTGCGCCGCCCTAAATAAATACGACCTCCCCGTCGGGGAAATGAACCCCGGTCTCCCGCGTGACAGGCGGGGATACTAACCACTATACTAATGAGGAAAGGAGGGAGGGAATTCCAGAGATTAGAAAATATGGGATTGTTCTTCCTACCCAATGAGTTACTATGATCAGGAATGCACTGCCTGATGCAGATTCAACAGTAACTTTCAAAAGGGAATTGAATATAAATTTGAAAAGAGGAAAAGCAGACTATGGGGAAATGATGGGAGGCACCATCGCCTAAATGGCCAGACTCCTCCTGAATATTTTTAATTAGCAATTAAGGCGACATGTGTTCTCAATAAAGAATCAAATTAACAAATGCCTTTCTTAAAAAGGGGGCATTAACAATAAAATAGAAGTCAAAGAAAAGGAAAAAATTCAAAGGAAACCATAAGGTTGTAGCTGGTGTCCTAGAGTGGGCTGTAAAATTCTGTGCCGTCTTTCAGAGGAGACATAAAACCCAGACCCCATCTGCCCTCGCATCTCCCTGGGTCAATATTTATCCCTCACCCAACATCACTAAAAAAGATTATTTGGTCATTGCTGTTTGTGGTAGTTTGCTGTGTGCAAATTGGCTGCTGTGTTTTCTATATTACAACAGTGGCTACACTTCAGGAGTACTTTATTGGCTCTAAAGATGTTTTGGGAGATCCTGAGGTGATATATAAATGCATTTTTTCCCCTTTTCATCAGTGGTTATGTTCTACAACATTGTGAGGGATATTGGTACTGGATAATGTGATGTCCTTCTGAGTTTAATATCCAGCATCAGCTCCAAATACCATTGGGTAGATTTTAAGTTTGTTCCTGGGGCAGCAGGTCAGCCAACAGGTCCAAAACCTACCTGATTCTTCATTCCATTGAATGCAGGAAGAACACTGATGTTTTGTACCTTAATAAGATAGCTATACCCAAGAAGCAGGAGCCAGAGATTTACAAGTATCTGCCAATGTATAGAAACTTCCTTCAATAATTCAGCCTGCAGTTGACTCAGGATTTGCCTTTCAGGTTATATTGGACAGCTCAGAAAGAGATTATTCGGTCCATCGTGCCTGTGCCGGCTCTTTGCTAGGTAGATAGGTTTCTTGTGGGCGCTTGCTGCCGCCTTTCCTGCATTATAACAGTGACCATACTTCAAGAAAAGTTACCTCATTGGCAGTAAAAAAAAACAGCTCTGGGGAATGTCTTGCGGTCATGAAAAGCGTGCGTGGTATTGCAAGTCAGTCATTTTCTTGAAAGAAGTCTTGGGAGGAATGACCAAAAGCGAAGATAAACTACAACTCCCAGTCGGCACCGAGGCGGGATCCCGCCACTCGGTAGGACCCGGATGGAGGGTTACTATGGGGACGCGCTGACGTTGAGGGCGGGAAGCCCCGTAGCGCTGCGGTTGTTGCGCAGTTTCGGCGTCGGTTGGGATTTTTTTTTTCTCTCTCTTGCTGTCGGCGAAGCGCAGGCGCCAGGAACGAGGGAGAAGCGCGAATTGATCGAGAGATCGACTGACCTCCAGCAGCTTAGCGACCGGACCCACAGCTCCGGCAGAAAAAAAAAGTCAGAGAAAACGGCTGACCCACACCGAGAAACCACCTTACCGTCGAGCCGCGCCGACAGCCCCGTTTCATCCCCACCCGCCGCCATGAACAACCAGGGCGGCGACGAGATCGGGTAAGAGCGGAAGCAGCGAGGAGCTAGGCCCTGAAGCCTTCTCTTGAGTTTGGAGATCGTCAAAGTTTCGCCCCTCTCCTCCTATTTAATGTGTGCGGCTGCCATTACGAGTGGCGGCGACTAGCGGCCCAGGTTTCTACCACGTTTTTCTCCCCCGTAACATTATTAACTGGGCGGAGAATTAAAAGGGACCCGGGGAGGGAGGAGGTGGATGGGGTAATGGCGCCTGAAAAGGTCAATGTCCAACCGGGAGTGAGGGAGGAATTTTATTACCTTTCGCTCTCGCGGGTTGAGTTTCCATCCCTCTCCTCTCTGGGACCCGAGGAGTTTATGATGGTGAATTCGTTGGAGCCCTCTCTTTGAGGGTTCCTTGGCCTGTGTTTCCTTCCAATTGGCTTTCCCCTTTCTAGTTGTTTAGTTGATCTCTTTCTCCCTCCCCTCCCCTCCCCCTTAAACCACGATGTTGGGGGGAGGGGAAAGCATGGCAAAGGGCAACGTCGCACACGTGTAGCCCAACCAGCATCACAATAAGCCTTTTTATTTATAATCTCGCTTTTCTCTCGTTCCTCCTCCCTTACAAGCATCAGAAAGGTAGTTATTTCCAAAATGTTTTATTAGTGGGACTAGGAAATATTTAAATGTTTGCCCACCACGTGCTCTGCCATGTCTGTTTCTCCGGGGGGGGACTAAAAGTCCGCTGAAATGTTTTTGAACAATAAAAGTAGTAGTTTTAAACGTATGATCCAATTAAACCGAACATCTGATAATCGATCAATCCGCCAGTTAAAAATGCGTAGATGCTAACAGATTACTAATGTTAATTATTTTTAAGGGCTGTGGTAATGTATCTTTGTGCAACTTAATATTCAGACAACTTTAAATATAAATTCCCACTGTGCCCTCCTCCTCCCACAATTTTTTCCCGAATCTAAACTGTTCCAAAATGGCCTATCATTTTCGTACTGAGTATTTACACCTGGTGTTACACAAATGAGTATGATCTCCGGAATTATTTTACGCTGTCAAGAGACCATATGTGAATAAGAGTGGTGCTTGGGAGCAAAAATACAAGATAGTATGTAGAGCTGGGCTATCTCTAACTTTGTGCTAGTGCTTAGTTTCTGGCGCTTGCTAGGAAGTGAATTTTATTGGCCCTCAATGGGCAAGTGGAAGAAAGTTACATGATTCAAGCAATATATGAAAGTTAGAAAATCAAAATACTGTGGGTACTGGAAATCTGAACAGAAAATGCTGGAATTATGAGCAGGTCAGACAACATCTGTGGAGAGAGAAACAAAGTTTATGTTTCAAGCCAATAAGCTTTCAATAGAACTGGATAAAGTTAGAGATGTAACAGGTTTTACACAAGTACAAAGGTAGGGGAGGAAAGAAAAGTATAATAGGCTGGAAAACCGGAGCGGTTAAGTGACAAAAGGGATAATGGTGCTTGGCAAAAGGGTGGTAATGGGACAAATAAGGAAACAAATGTTGGGTCTAGAGCAGGTGTGAATGAAAATATTTGGTGCTTACTTTGTTGGGAACGATATGTCATGCAACAATGAGAAATGGTATCTCTCACCTTTGGGAAATTGGCCTGCAGTTCTACATCTTTGGTGCGTAGCACAGATACACCAAAGTACTAGTGTGTTTTTCGGTTGAGGTGAGTAATTCATATAATTTCTGGTTTGCCAAACAATCTTCTGTACTTTGAGCAAATTAGTGTGTATTTTTAAAGCATTTATTTATCTAATTTGGTGCTGAGATTTGTAAATTTGTATTAAATATTTTTCTTGTTTCCTAGAGTTGCAGTGAACATTTTAAAAGATCCTAATGGTTCTCCATATTTAAGAACAAGGTGTAATTCATTACTTTTTATAAAGTTGAGATTATTTTGATTTAACGGTTCACCTGGCTTAAAGAACTGGACAGACAGTACTGTGAATATCCAAAACAAAGTTAGCCTATCAAAATACATTTTCTGCAATCTCACAAACCCCATCACCCTAGTAGCTGTCAAAGTTGCACCAATTGTACTTCTATTGCAAAACCAGTTCTGCAATGCCAGTTACAACTCACGGTGCAGTGGACATTGTGCACCAATTATGGGATGGTTTCTACGACTGGATTCTCAAAGAACTCTGTGAACAGTTAACATTGCTCTTTGTACTGTTTTACTGGGGAAGGTGACATACAGACCAGTAGAAGTACAATAACTGGAGGCAGATATAAACTACTCAATCCTCTATAACAACTCATTGCATTTATACAGTGCCTTTAACTTAGTAAAACATCCCAAGGTACTTCTTTGTTTTCAAAGAAAATGTAATACCCAGCCTTGTAAGGAGAAAAGGATGGCCAAAAGGTTGGTCAAAGAGAATCTGTCTTAAGGAGCTTGTTAAAGGAGGAAACAGAGGTAGAGACACAGTTGAGAGGAAATTCCAGAGCATTTTTTTGGGGATGTGGGCATTGCTGGCAAGGCCAGCATTTGTAGCCCATTCCTAATTGCCAGGCCATTTCAGTTGAGTCAGCCACGTTGCTGTGGGTCTGGATTCACATGTAGGCAAGACCAGGTAAGTACGGCAGATTTCCTTCCCTAAAGGACGTTCGTGATCCAGATAGGTTTTTCAACGATCCATGATAGTTTCATGGCACCATTACTGAGACTAGCTTTCAATTCCAGATTTTAATTAATTGAATTTAAATTCCGTCAGCTGCCGTAGTGGGATTTAAACCTGTGTCCCCAGGGCATTAGCCCAGGCCTCCGGATTACTAGTCTGGTGACATTGCCACTATGTCTCTGTCTCCCCTGTGTATTGGCAGCTGAAGGCATGTCTGCCAGGTGATTCAGTTAAAATCGGGAATACTCAAATAGCCAGAGAAGAGTAGCTCCATGTTGTGGAGCTGAAAGAGATTAGAGAGGGAAAGGTGAGGTAATGGAGGGATTTGATAACGCGATTGAGAATTTTAAATTTGAAGCCTTGCTTAGGTCAGCAAGCAAGCATGGGTGATCAGAAATTGGTGTGAGTTAAGACACAGGCAGCAGAGTTTTGGATGATTGCGAGTTTTCGGAGTATCGATCGCGTGAAGCCGGCCAGGGGTGCTTTGGAGTAGAGTCTAGAGGTCATGAAGGCATCAACGAGAGTTTCAGCAGCAGGTGATCAAGGCAGGGGTAAAATTTGGCGATGGTAGAAGTGGAAATAAGCAGTCTTAGTGCAGGTACAGGGTTGGAAGCTCATCTCTTGGTCAAATATGACACCAAGGTTGAGAAGTGTCTGGTTCTACCTCTGCTGTCAAGGAGAGGAATGGAGACAGTGGCTATGGAACAGTGTTTGTTGCAGGGACTTCAGTTGACCCAATATAAATTTCCCACCTAAACATTTTAACTCCAGCAACAAGCTGTTGTGCTGCCTTTGGCTTCTGTTAGTACCTATGATTAATTGTTCTGTTACATTTTATATTGGATTTTTTGCAAGTCTATTCTTTCCCTTACGTTCAGTCTTTTGTTTCATTTGGGGTCGTTACAAGTATTCACCTCAACTGTCTTAATGCTTTATTAAATCACTGGTGTCCACGATAAGACTGAGGGGGTCTCCAGTGCTGGTTCGAAATTACTATCTTAAAATGGCTGTGTTCTGAAAACCAGCATTTAAAAGAAAAAGACTTGCACTTATATAGTGCTTATCACCACCCCCCAGACATCTCAAAGTGCTTTACAGCCAATGAAGTACTTTTGAAGTGTAGTCACTTGTATTGTAAAACAATTGTGTGAGTCAGGAACGTGTTAATGTTCAGTTGTAACTTTGTCTCTGCCTGCTTTATTCAGATGAATAGCTGTTTCAGCCAGATGAATTTTGCAAGTAGCTGAAGGGATTTGATTCCAACACTCCAAATGGACGCTGGTCCTTGAAATGCAAACGTTTGTGTCTTTGGGTTCTTTATGTTTGGCAGCTTTTTTTTTGAAGATACGCTTTCGACGTCCTTTGTTTCTGGTCAAACTTTGAAGACTACTGGAGATATATCTTGGCACTCAATTGAAGTTCATTGTTTTAGTCTATCAGGATAAAAGCTGGAGATTAAGGGAGAGACAGAGAATTAAATGTAAATCTATTGTTATGGATCATTATCTCGTTTAATGTGAAAATTAATAAGGTTTCCATCCCTCCTAAATTTGAGGAGCCATAGTTATGTTGAGTAAACTCAATTGCTGTTATTTTATAGAAGTATTCTCACATTTGATTAAAGTCTAACCTCTGAGTTGATGGTGAGTACATTCTACCATGTGATTTTTCAGATGGCCTGTGTTCTACCCAGTAAACTAAATATCACATCACATTGTATTTGATGATAATGGGAAAGCTACATAACTAAATAGTGCATTTGAAGTCTCGAATTCAACCCTCCTCGGCAGTTTCAGGATTGTCGTAAATTGCCTTGAGGCCCAAGCTTACTTAGTTGGCTCTGGGGATTAGGTGAGCTCCTATGCAAAACACAATCTAATGTAACTTTTTTTCTGCTGGCAGCAAATGGGGAAAGTCTAGTGCATCTAACCACATAGATTGTGTTTGTGACAGCCTGAAAAGGCAGGGAAAATGCAACGGTGGGCTTCTTCCTATAACCCTATGCTTTCCTGCTGTAGCCTTTCCAACAGCGCATGATTACTCGAGAGACTAGAGGGACACAGGAAAGATAATCTGACTTTTGATACTAGAACAAAACATCTTGCTTCTGAGTTAGTACACCCGGAACATAGTATTTGTGCAAATGTATATGTGCTTCTGAATTGTGATGATAACAGATGGCAACCAAGTCAATTTTATGTCCGAAGGTTGAGTTCAAACCCCACTTACTCCAGGACTTTGGAAGTGTGATCTGGTTTACTTTTGGTAGGGAGGGGCTGTGTGCTGTATTGTTTGATCAAAAAGGCAGAACATCAACATGATCTTGTTCAGTTGGACTGTTTACAAACGCTAAGCATGTTGTCTTAACCAACATCACCAAAACCAAATTCGGTCCTCTCATTTGCTGTTTATGGGATTCTGCTGTGAATATGCTGGCTGCAATGTTTGCTCCCATAGCAGTGACCACACAGTGCTTTAGGACATCACGTGGACATGGTCAGATGCTATTTTACACGTGGGTCTTGGTTAAATAACCACCATTATTTAAACCTGTATAAAAATGTTAAATTTTTTTTGAAATAAAGCTTGAGCATTGCTTGTCTTCAGTGTTACAAACATGTTGCTTTGGGGTTCTCTGGGAACACTCAAAAGTAGTTGACTGAAATGTGTATATAATAGTGCTCTAAAATTGAAACCATGGTTACAGGTAGATTAAACCAGCAGCGGAGCAGCCACTTAGTTTGCCTGAGTATTCACGAACATTTACTTTGGTGTTGAAAGAAACTCATGTTTATCTTGGGTAACCTAGAGTATGGCAAATGCAGTTCTATTCATTTGGCAGGAAGATAGGTCAGAATTATCCTGCAAAAGAGGAGTTCTAACTAGTTGATCTTGAGGGTTCACGCACAAACAGAAATAAATCTTGTCTACCTACTTATTTTCCAGTACCATTCTCATATCTACCTTACTATATGGCCCTTACCTGTGTACATCTGACAAGCTCCGCCTCTTTGGAATGGCTGCCAATGGTGAAGTGAGGGACACATAAGAGGCGAGAGTCAGAGGAAATAAAAGTTCAGGGGCTGGTGGAGATTAAAGATAGGAGGTGTTGAGACTATCGAAGCATTTATATGCAAGTTTGAGAATTTTAAATTGGCTTCCCCAATGCCTGTGGATCAAAAAAGTTGTGGGTGATAGTTTAGCAGGACCTGGCGCAGTATAAGATAAATGTAGTCTAAACTAGCATTTGGCACTGTAGTGAGGAAGTATTATATTGGGGGTGCTGTGTTTTGGTTGGGGCGCTAAACCAAGGCTTCAACACCTGCATGTTCAGGCGGAAGTAGAAGATCCCGTGCCACTATTTGAAGAAGGGAAAGAGTTCCTGTCTCCTGACCAATCAATGTTTGTCGCTCGCCAAGTCTGATTTGTTTTTGTGTTGCCATTTATCACATTTTATGGGTAATTTAAAACTGGTCATTAATAGCTTGGGAGCAGACATTCTTTGACATCGCTTATTGAAATAGCACCATGCATTTGCATTCTAATAACTAGATTGGTTAATGTCTATTGATCGTTATCTGCATCTTCCATCTACATGAAATGATGGACATGCAGCAAAGCAATTGGTGGTGGTTAGTTTCACATGGTGCACTTTTGCTGAAGAGACAAATCCATGAGAGGCAGATTCGCCACAAGTGTCGCCTGTGAAGTGGTTATCAGGCTTCATTGGGTGCTGTTTTCGGTGTTGGCGCCTGCTGTTAAGCTGCTATAGCCCCTGAAGCTCATGGTGGTGCACACTGGCGCTATTTACATTTTGTTGGCGAGTGTCTCCCATATGTGAAAAGCATCCTTGAAGCGGAGCTTTTGGGGGTCCTACTGATCTTCTGTCTCCGGCTACCTCCTCGTACAGAATATCCTTAGAATGTGTCAGTTTTCCATTCCGCAAACATGCCCAAGCCAGCGAAGTCGCCTAAGCTTGATGAGTGCTAGCATACTTGAGATTTGCCTTTGAGAGCACTGTTACATTCATAATTTTGTGCTTCCATGAGATGCCAATAATGCACCACAGATATTGAAGATGAAAATTGTTCTTCCTTTCTTGAAAGCTGTCAGTCGTCCATGTTTCACAGCCATACAGTAAAGTGCTGAGAACTGAGGCCTCATAAACCAGCATCCTAGCCCTATGGTTCAGCTTGTTTTTTTTTCCATGCAAGTTTTGAGAGTTGGCTAAAAGTGGTGGCTGCTTTCCCTCCGAGAGTCAGATTGTTAGTCACCACGGACCCAAAGAAGCAGAATTTGCTACCCAGTTCCAGCGGATTTAATGTGATTTGAGAGTGGAGATGTGACACCCTGTCCCATAACCACAGTTTTCCTAATGCTTATAGAAAGGGTGAACAGGTTACAGGCCAGGGAGAGATAATCCATGAGTCTTTGTGGCTGTTTCCATGTTGGCAACTATTGTTTGTCATTTTAATTCAAGTGTTTTCCTAGGGTAATCTGAGAACATAAAACTGAAATAGCAATGGCTGAGACATTTAAGTGTTCACTGTTTCTGTATGGATTGTGATTGAATATTTCTTTAATAAAATTATGGGTTAATTTGATACTTTTGAGAGAAAATTTGATTAAACATCTAATCTGCAGACGAGTATGAACTGCACCTGGCATTCTGTAGATTGAGGCTGTTGGGCACATGGGATTAAGGCTACACGTGTCGAGGGTAACCATCACTGGTTGGGTTTATCAGCCTATTTCCTCTTGTATCTGTGTCAGTATTGGAGTTGCATTAAAATGAAAATGAGAACAATTACTCATTAAGGTGAGAATGTTCATCTTGTATCTTAACACCAGTTTTATATAATTTCAACAGTTTCCCGTTCTGAAACACTATTGCATATCATCTCTTATGAATACTTAACAGACATGGCAAGATTGTTTCAGGAAATGCTAATACTGGTATTTGTCTTTATATTTCAGGAAGCTGTTTGTGGGTGGTCTTGACTGGAACACTACACAGGGTGGGTTATATGCTGTTCTATGACTTGTGCTAATGATAAAGTGGAGTGAAATTGTATTATCTGTTTTGCAAATGATTGAAGTTAAAAGATGACTTAATCCAAGTGTGGTCTTGAAACAGTGCATATTTGATTCCTTTGCTGTCTAGTGCAGAGAGCCTAGGCACTCTTCAATGAAGGTTCCATGTTGTAAGCAAGTGAAAATAATGCAATAATTCAACACTGGATACTCTAGGTGAAACTTTTCCAATTTAGGTTTTCTGTCCCTGCATCTTGTTTTTCCCTCTCTTTTCCTTCCCCCCCCCCCCCCCCCCCCCCCACCTCTGTTTTCCCCTCCCTCCCCCAATTAATAGTTTGTCAGTTACATTGCCTATTCAGAAGCTTAAATTTGCAGTCTGCGCTTGGAACTTAAAGATTTGAAGCAGGAACCTTGAACACAACTACCCAATTGTTTTTACTTGATATCTTCCTATGATAGTTTTGTACACCAGTTTGTAGATTGGAAAGCATTTTATTGGCTGTGATAGCTGTTGAAAGTGAAGAAAAACTGATTTATGACTTAATTTTTATATTGTTACCAGAGACACTCCGTGATTATTTTTCCCAATATGGAGAGGTAGTTGATTGTGTCATAATGAAGGATAAAATGACAAACCAGTCTCGAGGTTTTGGATTTGTGAAGTTCAAGGATCCAAACTGCGTGGGCACAGTACTAGCCAGCAGACCTCATAATCTTGATGGAAGAACGGTGAGTTGATTTTAAAACTAGTACTAATTGAACATAACATTCCTCAAATAGTAGGATTTAAAATACTATAAAGCTGCGAGTAGGTTTCCCAACACTTGAACCATCCACCCAAGAGGCATTAAACAGCTGATCTTCTGGTGGGTGTTTACTTGTTGCCTTTCTCGGGCAATTCTTCAGTCCTATTTCTGACAATTCATATAATTTGCAAGTTAGAAGCTTGACAGTTGAGCTGTCCGTGTTCTGCCCTGCTGTATCCATTCTGTCTTGAAATAAAAGTCTTGCTACATCAAACTTATAGATATTCGATTGATGAGCCCAGTCCTGTGTCTTGAAGTTTCAAAATAACGTCTTTTGAACTACTTGAATCTACTGTGCTTTTGGGAGAGCCATGAGGAATGATCTGCAATGACTGCTGACTGGTTAGACGATAATTTTGAAGTAATAGGGCTATATATAGCAATTTTTATAGGATGCTTTTAGGTGAACAGTTTGTTACAAAGTTTCATTTACAAGTGTAAATAAAATAATTGCAATGTACAAATATATAACCACATTGTAGCTGGAAAATTCAATTTAAGAACCAAGTTACTTGAAAGTACTATCCCATTTAGCACGCTGGAACTGCCACACAACACGATGGTGGGTACCCTCTGAAGACAGGACTTTGTCTCCACAAGGACTGTGCTTTGGTCACTCCTGCCAATATTGTCATGGAGAGATGCATCTGCAACAGGTAACTTGGTGAGGACGAGGTGAAGTAAGTATTTCCCTCTTGGTTCCCTCACCACCTGCCGGAGCCCCAGTCTAGCAGCTATGTCCTTTAGGACTTGGCCAGCTCGGTCAGCAGTGGTGCCATTCTTGGTGATGGACATTGAAGTCCCCCACCCAGAGTACATTTTGTGTTCTTCCAATTGGTGTTCAACATGGAGAAACACTGATCCATTGGCTATGGGGTCGGAGGGTGGTAGGTAGTAATCCGTTTTCCTTGCCCGTGTTTGACCTGATGCCATGAGACTTCATGGGGTGCAGAGTCAATGTTGAGGACTGCCAGGGTAACTGCCTCCTGATTTTTAGACCACTGTGCTGCCACCTCTGGTGGATCTGTCCATCTGTTGGGACAGGCCATCGCCATGGATAGTGGTGTCTGTGGGACAGCTCTCTCAATTTTGGCACAAGTCCCCAGATGTTAGTGAGGAGGACTTTGCAGGGTCGACGGGGCTAGGTTTGGGTTTGCCATCGTCATTTCCGGTGCCTAGGTCAATGCCAGGTGCTCTGTCCGGTTTCATTCCTTTTATTACACTTTGTAGTGGTTTGAAACAACTGTGTGGCTTGCTAGGCCATTTCAGAGGGCAGTTAAGAGTCAACCACATTGCTGTGGGTCTGGAGTCACATGTAGACCAGACCAAATAAGGATGGCAGATTTCTTTCCCTAAAGGACATTAGTGGACCAGATGGGTTTTTACGACAATCAACACGAGTTTCATGGTCACCATTAGACTAGCTTTCAATTCCAAACTTTTTTTATTAATTGTATTCAAATTCCACCATCTGCCATGGTGGGATTCAAACCCTTGTCCCCCAGAGCCCGGGGCTCTGGGTTACTAGTCTAGTGACATTACCACTACGCCACCGGCTCCCTTCCCAATCTGGTTGACTCTTAATTGCCCTTGACAATTGAATGGCAGTTAGGCGTGGGCAACAAATGCTGGCCTTGCTGGTGACATCCACATCCCATGAAATAATTTTTTTAAAATAGATATAATATAGCATGAAGTAGATGAATAGTTTATGGGTTGAGATACATTGGTAAGATCTGGTCAAATAACCTGACAGCAACTTGCATTTATATAGCGCCTTTAACAGAAAGTCCCAAGGTGCTTCACGGGAGAGGTATAAAGCAAAATTTGATGCCGAGTCACAGATGGCCAAAGGCTTGCTCAAAGAGATAGGTTTCAAGGAGGAAAGAGGTTTAGGGAAGGAATTAAGTGGCCTTTTCTGTACATTTTTTCACTTACATTTTAATTTAAGATTTTTTTTTTTGTAGATTGATCCAAAGCCATGTACACCTCGTTCCATGCAGCAAGAAAAGCCAAAACCAAAAGAAGGTGGTGGATGGGGAGTAAGTATTGGGCAGAAAGTGCTATGCTGTGGACTACACTGAAACTCCCTTTTCTTAGTGTATTCAAACCTATGGTTTCTTATAAATGTTGTTTTTCTGTGGTAGAGGGCAGTTTTCAGTAAATTGTCTCATATTTATAATCCCTAATATTTGGGGAGTGGGAAGGAAAGAAGAGGTGTCAGTTTGTTTGTTCATGTGTAAACCTGGTTTAAAAATTTTTTTTTACTGGTTGAGTCCCAGTGCATTGTGCCACAGAGTGGAGACATTATTGTGTGCTGCTGAGTTCCTCGGCTCTAGCCATCGTGGCTAAGTGTCATTTGGAAGATAAGTGATCCTTAACTTGGGAATAAGATAACTGGAGTATTTGCTTTTACTGCCAAATGGCCTTGGAGTGCTGGCAGAGGCCTGGGATTAGGTTAGGGAAGACCTCTAGCTTTGAGGAAAAGGAAGAAACTCGATTTAGTTTTTGTTCTCAACAAAGTTGCATTGGAAAGTTTTACTTTTAATAGTTTTTTTCCTAGTAGTCTAATTAGTGAAAACTTTCAGCCTCATTCATGGCGTCAAGATGAAATATCAGCTATAGTAATGACCCGAGCACTACTGATTTCCAAATTGCTAGTAAGGCATATCATTTTCTATGTTTTAAATATGTATTTGAGTCAGTCATTTTTGGATCACAGTATGCACGGTTTTATTGTCGTTTTGTAAATACTTTTTTTTTGACTTTGCAGAAGGGTTCACAAAACCAGAGCAGCAATAAATCAAAGAAGGTATTTGTTGGTGGAATTCCTCACAACTGCAGTGAGACAGAGCTCAGGGATTACTTCAAAAGGTTTGGAGTGGTGAGTAATTTGTCATGTTAGCACTTGTCCTTAATTATTTGCAGAATATTCAGAATGTTTCTTTATATCCAGTGTCGAACCTTTTTTCCTTATTTGTCATTTGAGTTCTATACTGTGGAGATTTTAAAAACGCGTTTCACAAAGTGGCCACTTGGTGTTTGTTATGTGGAATTTTTTTATCTGCCCAGGTGAAATTCTTCATCTTCATGTGATGGATATTCTGCATATTAATAAAGTGCACAGTATAGAAGGGAGTCATTGTGTGATGTGAGAACAACCCATTAATCCAAAAACTCGCTTTCTGAAAATAGCTTGGATGTGTGCAGATCTGTCCTGTTGTCGCTTTTTCTATATCTCCCAGTAGAATTTTTAAAAATCTGTAGTATTGCATTTCCTTTGCTAAATGAAATCTGTTGGTTCACTGTTTAAGTGCAGGAGATAAGTGTACCTGGTTGCATCTACACCAGCTAAAATGTAGATGAAGATAAGAAATAGGAGCTGGAGTAGGCCATTTTGTCCTTCAAGCCTGCTCCGCCATTCAGCAAGATTGTTGCTGATCTACCTCAACTCCACCTTCCCACACTATCTCCATATCCTCTAATTCCCTTAGTGCCCAAAAACCTGTCAACATCTGTCTTGAATGTACTCAAATGACTTGAGCACCACAGATCTCTGGAGTAGACAATCTTCCCTCGCTGCAGGAACCAGTCGAATGAATCTTTGTTGCACTCCCTCCAGGACAAGTGTGTTCTTTCGTAGGTGAGGAGATCAGAACTGGACATGGTCCTCCACTTATGGCCTCACCAGTGCCCTGTACAATTGTAGTAAGGCTTCTTTACTCTTAAATGCCAATCCCTTTGCAGCAAACGCTAACATAATATTTGCCTTCCTAGTTGCTTGCGGTATTTGTATGTTGACTTTCTGTGATGTGTAAAGACGCCCAGATCTGTCAGCACACATTTTCCAGTCCCTTGCCATTCAAAAATTATCCTGCTTTCACTTTTTCCTGCCAAAGTGGATAACTTCTCAATTTGCCACATTGTATTTTATCTGCCATGTTCTTGCACACTCACTGAGCGTCTTCCTCACTGCTTACTTCCAATCTAACTTTATATCGTCAGCAAACTTGGATACATTACACTCAGTCCCCTCATCTAAGTCATTAATTATATATTATAAACAGCTGATGCACAGATACTGTTCCTTGCAGTTCCCTGCTAGTTACAGCCTCCCAACCCCAAAAATTTCTTCTTTATTCCTCAATCCGTGGAATATAATGAGGACTGACAACAGGGCCACACTCAACTGTGTGATGCTCTGTGTGGTTTGATAGCTTGCTGATGGATACTATCCATCCTTGCACATGGTAAGTATGGCCCCAGAGATGCTGAAGGACAGCCTGCACTTGTAGAACCATACTTTAGGTTAGGTGTCTATGCCAAACTTTGAAACAGCAATAAACAGATCTTCCAAATGAAGCTGCTCTGAAAGCTTGCGCTATATAGTACAAACATTTTCTTGATGCTGGGAGACATCATTTTGTTGATCTGTGCTTGAATTATGAGTTGCAAAATGTCTTGATTTCTAGCAATTACACTGCAGAATAACATGCATCTATAATGCAACTTTGCTTTACTTCAACTGCACAGTATTGTGAGCACATTGTATGAATTGTCCCCCCACGATAGTTAAAACATCAGGTGTTTCTGCTGCTTGTTAAGGGCAATTTCCTAAAGGCCACTGAAATTTCTACTTCATTATCCAAAAGTGGGCTGAATCACGATGAGTTTTAACTGCTATGGAGGTACTCCCAAATGACAGTTTCTTGCCAAGTAAAAGGAACTCTTCCCTGTCCAGTACTTTTAGTTTTCAATATGCTTCTGTCATATGTTGGAGTTACTTCTTCTGAGCCACAGATTGAAGCAGTAATGGATTCCATTGTAGATTTGAGGGGGAAATCGATAAGTTGTTCCTATTCAATGCATGTTGATTAGAGGGATATAGGGGCATAGAACTGAATAAACTGGCTTTGTCCAAATGGAATTCTCTTGACTTTCAGTCCTCCATGCCCATGTGTTTGCTTTATTTGTTTGTCTTAACATAGAAAGCAGGAGCAGGAGTAGGCCCTTCGGGCCTGCTCCGCCATTCAAAAAAGATCATGGTCGATCGTCTAATTCAATACCCTGTTCCCGCTTTCTCCCCATGTCCCATGCTCCCTTTGGTCTTGCTGCTTTTGATATTTTGATTCTTTCTTTTAGGTCTCTGAAGTGGTAATGATCTATGATGCCGAGAAGCAGAGGCCCCGAGGTAAAGGCTGATCCACTTTGTTGCTGATTTAATCCATCTTATATTCAGATGACAAACTGTCTCTTTTAAGCCATACAGTACTTTTCACTATGGGTTCTCAAAGAATGTGTATGTGACTCAATTTTCCAATTTTTTTTTCTTAAAAAGACATTGAGAAGTAATGTTAATCTAAACTTTGACAATCACAAATTAGAAATATTTAACTTGATACCAATGGAGGAAGGCTATACATACTAGGTTGCTTACTTGGGAAAATCAAGCATTTTATACAGCACTATTAGAAATATCAATGTATGACTATTAGAGTAACTTCTCTGGTAGGCTACCAGTTTGTCATTCCCTGTAGCTGTTTGTTGCGAGGCAGTAAAATTCTGAATTACGTAAACTTCACATCAAAGACTTAATGTGCCTCTGGAAGACTCCTGGACCCTGTTAAACTTTCTATGAAAAGCATTATTTTAGTGGAATGCTGCTCTTTTGTATGAGACTAGCATTAAAATTTATTTGGTAAAATTATTGCTGTAACAGAACGCAATTTAACTTTGGACAAGTGATCAGTATAAACATAGTGAATAGTTGTAAGGTTTTAAACAATTATTTTGGGTGATGCCTAAATGAGTAATGCTGAAGTTGTATGAAAGTGCTTGTATGTTGGGCCACAGATATGAGCTTTCCCTGGTTTGTTCTTATGCATGTAATGGGGTCATGCCTCATTCCAGAGACCTAAAAACAATTCAGGCTGACACTTCAGTGCAGTTTTAGATGAGATCTTTAACCGAAGTCACAGTGGGAGGTGCCATCTTTCAGATAAGGTGTTAAACTGAGGTCTCATCTGCCCCCTCAGGTGGATGTAGAAGCTCCCATTGCCTTATTTGAAGAGCAAGGGAGTTTCCCCAGTGTCGGGACCAATATTTACCCTCCACCAATATCACTAAAAGAAATTAACTCATTATTTATCTCATTGTTTGTGAGGCCTTGCTGTGTGCAAATTGATTGCCATGTTTCCTTACAAGTGACCACACTTCAAAAGTGCTTTATTTGCTGAAGTAGTGAAATTTGCTACATAAATGTAAGTTCTTGTATATGAAACTTTACAGTCGAACATTTTGCCCCTTTTTGAGTTTGTTGTTTGCAGTCAGGACTATTCCACTGTTTTCAGTGCACTGTCACATCACATTCACAGAAGATTCCACTACATGACTTTGTAGGTTTAATGAGGGTCTTTTGGTAGTTCACAGCAATTTCATTATCGTACAAAAGGTGGGTAGTGGTCTGGTTTGCAGGTATTTAGAATGCCTCAGCTTGAAGGGGAGATAGTGGCGTAGTGATAATGTTACGAACTTGTAATCCAGGGAAACAGGTTCAAATCCCAGCATGGCAGCTGGTAGAATTTAATTAATTCATTTAATTAAAATCTGAAATTGAAAGCTAGTCTCTGTTTCATGGCACCATTAGTATCATCGATTGTCGTAAAAACCCATCTGATTCACTAATGTCCTTTGGGGAAGAAAATCTGCTGTCCTTACCTGGTCTGACCTGCATGTGACTCCAGACCTATAGCAAATTGGTTGACTCCGCTGCCTACTGAAATGGCCTAGCAAACAACTCAGTTGTCCAAGGCAATTAGGGATGGGCAACAAATGCTGGCCTTACTGGCGATGCTCTTATCCCATGAAGAGAAAAATAAATAAGTCTGACTCACCACTTGATGTGATCTCATTATGCAAGTATTACCAGTTTTCAGCCATGCTGTTGGATAGAATACTTTGAGGCAGTGCATGTGTGTTACGAAAGAGGAAATACATGCTTTTGTCCTAACCTGCAGTTTGCAAGCCCAAGGAACTGTATTGTCAAGTCTACAGTCCAAGTAGTTGTGTTTCTGCTAAAGAAAATAACTAGTGTTCAAAAGACCACAGAGCTGAAGCTGCAAGTCATTTTTCCACAGTTGTGTGATCCTTGCTGGCCAAGTTCTATCAGCCTAATATTGAGGCGCCATAATAATGTTGGTGATGTCCTTCCCTTTTGACCCTGGCACCATCTCTCCACTTCAGTGTTGTGGCCAGTGACTAGACTGAGCACTGAACTTGCTTGTGGTAAATTGGGAATTTTAACCCAATGTTGTATCATTGGTCTAAATATGCAAATATAGCAGATACAGTGCCACCTTGACAATATCAAAATTTGGACACTGAAGGGAGAAATTACACCTGAACTGAAATATAAATGGTACCCTGAAGAGAGAAATTAAATAAATGTTAACTACAATATATTTAAGTACGTTCTGTTGAGGTGGTAAATGGATGAAATGAGCTTTTGAGATGGGCAATGAAGGTTGATTGCATCAGTAAATTCAAGAGTTAGATAAGTATTTGGAGCGATTATAATTTGAGTCATGGGATATGCTATTTTCTAGATGCAGGAACTTGTCAGATAGACTGCCCAGTATATTCCTATGGTAAATATTTTTATATATTACAATGCAAGACCATGACCATTTAAATCCAAACTTATCTCACTGGGAGGAAATTGTATCCAAGCATGTGGTAAGTGTATCCTGTACACTGGACAATCAGCTGAAATAAAACTTTTATATGAATTTGAGTAGAAACACCCAAGGTCTATAGAGGCTGAATGTGGTGTGATCAGATTGGTAAATTGCAGCCAACTTAAAGCTCTTAAGCTGTAAATTCTTTGAAATGTTATGTAGAGTGAACTCGCTTTCACAGTTTTATTGAACTGTAAATTGCTAATGGAGTCCATTTGCCATTTCTGAGAACCTTTTATGAAGAATCTGTATGTGAAAACCTTTCTATACTAGTCAGAATGCTTATTAAAATAGTTTCAAGTTTTTGAGCATCATGCTCCATTTTTGAGTCAGTTGATGTCCTAACAAAATTGAATGCACTTTTTCATCAAAGTTGCTGTATTTTCCTAAATAAGATTCAGGTTTTCCAGGTTTATTTTTGTCACATATAGATATGTCAATTGACCTATTATAGAATCCTATTTTGTCAGCTATTATATCTGAAACCTTTTTGCTGACTGTCAACTTTTAAAATCTAATCCAACAAGAAGACGTTATCATGGCCTTAACTGATAATTTACCTATTGTAATTAGTTTGTCATCTGAATCCATTCATTTACTTTGGATACTCATTTTCAAGATTTTTGTGTCTAATATATACGTAAGTTAATTAGTCTTCAGTCTTAGATTCTTTGCTTTGTTATTTAAGTATCATAATTTATATATGCAAGTGTTTATTTAGTTAAATCTAAGTGCAGTAATGTTAAGAAACATGTATGTGCCTTGTTTTGTTGTAATTAACTTATCTCTTTAGATTTTCTTTAGGTTTGTGATAAGTTGTATCACACAGGTACAGGCCAGTTCTACACACACAGGAGGGATGGGATATGTCTGTCTGGGAACTGCAAGACCTTTGTCATTTGCTCTTGTTGCTGACAGCAGAATTTCCTGCTGCAAAACCATTTGGCCTGTATCTTTGTGTATCAGATGTTTTTAAATAGAACTTCTCAGGCTGACCAACACTGTTGGATAAGCTTTGAGGGTGCTGCCAGTAGTGTGTATATATATATATATATATATATAATATATATATTTTAGTTTGGTTTATAAAGCTATAGCACTATGTTGCTGCTGTCAGCACTAGCTGCAAAGCAATGTGCCTACCAAGAGGAAAAACGCAGGGTTTCAGATAAGACTGGTTGGCCCCAAAATTACATTGCTCTTTCACCAGTGGTTTTCTAGAAATCAATTGAAAACTGCAAATCAATTTTTCATATTTTAACCTCACTATTTTAGTTTGTTTTAAACTTTATTACTGTTATCCCTGGCCTCCTTGTTTTGTTTTAGCTTTTGGCAATGCCCAGCTGAACTGTAATGGTGTCCAGATGGTTAGATATTTGAGATCCACAGGCAAATAGAAAGTGGTAGTGTATCAGACCATGAGTCCGGCACTACATTTTAGCCATGTTGCTCAAGCCAAGTGCTTCCCTCCATTCCCTTGCTAATTTGTGCTGCCACCTAATGTGTAGTCCGCCTTTGGGTATTCCCAGCTTAGTTACACTGTTAACATTTGTTGTGAAGAAAGCGGAATAATAGAGGTTTGGCGTTTATGATGAACGTTGGCTAATTGTATAGTGTTTTCAATAAGTTCTGCATGCATTTCTGCCAAACGAGGTCCATCTTTTGGAGGTACTGTTTTTATAGTCTTGTTCCACTATTGAGTAGCTTGGTATTACCACAATTATTTAATAAAGGTAAACTGCGTATATTGGCTGACTTGCATTGCAGTGTATAGTTCTAAAATGTCAGCTTCTGTAATTAGTCCCTTTAAAACATAGGAACCCCTTTATCATTTTCTTATATTTGAGGGCCAACTGCTTGCATTCTTAAGGACATTGTAATAACCAAATGTACCTAGGGAAGCTCTGTAGCTAAAGCAGTTGAGTTTCATAAATCCAGCTTGCTACAAAAATTGACACATTTTGATTTAAAAAAATAAAATAAAATTCATTACAGTTCTGAAGCTGAGGTTGGTTGACCAGCTCTGAGACTTCTGCTACGGCTATTCCTTAATATGTTGGTAGGAGGTACACAGGAGTTGCCCATGGAGAGCTCTCCCTTTGATGTTTCTCCCCCTCCCTGCTGGAAGAAGCACTGGCCGCCTTGTTTAGAACCTCCCCACAGCAATTAGGCTGAAATTAGGAATATAATAGTGAGATGAATCTAACTGCCCAACATTTATTGCTTTTCATAAGTAGTCCTAATATGAATTCTTCTTCCCTGCTCCTGTTAATACCCTATAAATGCATGTGTTGCCTTGACTGAGGCTTCAATGTTAATTTAAACTCTTCCCAGTATTTATCATTTTCACTTGATGTCACGCTATATATGCAAATAATTTACATTTAAATTTTTCATTGCGATTAGAAGCAAGAGCAGATCTTCAAATGCCTTGTCAGTTTCTTTCAGTCTTGATGGCTGGTCAGACCATAATGCAGCTTTTTTTTAAACCCCATCATTTTGGAGTTCATGGAACCAGCTGGTGCTCATAACTTGGTGTTGACCTATCCTACCATAAAGCTCCGAGTTTTGAAACACAGCTTCTGTTATGGATCACCGTAAAATGGTTTATGGAATTTTGTGGTCCATAAGTAGTTATCATTGTGGTAAATTAGTGTATTTCAATATAGCTGAAATCCTGACTGGCTGAAACTTGTCCTCCTGTCAGTGATTGAAAAGAAGGGGCTTCCAATTATCTGAAACCCTGGGATATCCTTTAAATTACCCCGCCCTAATACTGTGCATCATCCTGTTTTGTGTCACTACACCCTGCTACCTTGATTCACTCTTCGTCGTTGGATAGGTTTTGGATTTATTACTTTCGAGGACGAGCAATCAGTGGACCAGGCTGTCAACATGCATTATCACGACATCATGGGCAAAAAAGTGTGTAGTTGTAGTTTTATTTTACCCTTAGACTGAACCGAGGCTTAGGTGACTGGAGATTTCACTGGGGTTATAGTGTGTGGTCTCTACATTGAAGAGAATCCTGTTAAGAGGTAATTTAATAACTCTTAGAAGGATCTAGTTTTTAATCCTATTTACTGTGGAAGAAGCAGTAAATCAGTTGTATTTCATGCTTTTAATAATTAGAAATACAAAAGCACTTTTCAAAAGAGTGGAACTTAAGTTAAATTAATTATGCCCATATGTAAGAAATTAGTGTGCATGCTTTTAAGCAGAATTTATTAGCTGCTTGCACGTTAGTATTAATTACCTGTATTAGCTATTCATCAGAAGACCGGTGAAATCTGTATTAATCATTTAAGTCTCCGTTTAAGAAACCACTCCTTCAGATATGTTTTTAAGGACAGAATTTGTGACTAGTAAGTTTTGAGTTGTAAGAAAACTGGTAGTGTTCATATTAAGTGTCATATCTGTGTTGGCATGCTGAAGGACTGGTGGTCAATTTTATTTTGTTTTGTGAGAGGTCACTTGCTGTATACTTTAGTCGATAATAACATGCTTTAATGTAAAAACCCAGTTAAGTGGCCTCATTTGCTTGATCTTCATACTGTGTTGTAATATACCATGTGTTAGTGTTTTAATTTTATGTTTAGGGAAGCAGCAAATTAAGCTGTTTAACCTGGAAATGGGGGTGGGGGGAGGTCGGTGGGTTGTGAACTAGTATATCTGGCTCTTGTTTTACATGGGCTGTGTAGTGCAGATCATGTAAAATAATTGAGTTTAAAATGTGGGGTTAAATGCTTCTTGTAAATCAATTCCAAAGGAGATTGATCCTTTCATACTTTCAGTACTTTGGGCAAAAGAGAGTTTATAAAAATTGCTTCATGTTTAACTTGGGAGTCACTAATGAGCGTTGAAAACTTCTACTGCAGATTCTACTGCCAAACAAGTTGTTGGCGCTTGACCATTGTTTAGCCCTCATTGTTCCATGAAGCTGAAGCTGTGCCATAGTGTTGAGTCTGCTTGTGGCATATAACAATGCTGTAGTGACCCAGTTGCTGATTCTTCATTGCTGTTGTATTCCTCAGAGGCATTTCCTGGCATGTTTAAAATTAGCTTGCCAGTCCCTAAATCCCAACTTGATAAATAGCACTGCAAGACTTGTCAGAAAGTGGATGCAGTTCTAGGTTTTGGTAAGCGATACAGCTTGAATTTTGAGTATAACTTTCCAATTTTGAAAGCAATTACTTGATAAATTATATATTTCCACTTTGAATAAATTAGTAAGGCCACCAGTATAACTGAGTAACACATTGTTAGAGATTCACTTTATTATGGATTGTGTAATGCAGTGGCTTAGATATTAGCCTTTCGTTATCTCTGATCTGGGTTTGAAGCCAGCCCAGACCATAGGATGAAATTCTGCTGGCTGTAAGAGTCCCTTGCTAGGAGTTCGGGCACTCAATCCAGTTCCCAGTGGACACCGAAGTGTCCCTAATTTTGGTACTAATTTGCAGTCTGAGGCTGTAGTACGGTTGTCTGAAATAGAAAAATGTTGCATTATTGCAGAAAGGATTGCTGTTAAATGTTGAGCCTGAGGCATGTTCGCAGAGTAGAAGAAGCTATACTTTGCACTTGGGAAGGGCTTCTTTCCCTCCACTTAATGAGCACAACACTTCAAGTCAGTTCAACTTAATTTCTGGATTAATCCACAACAGTTCATGTCCGCTGTGCCTTTAGTTGCTTCGGATATGAAGGGAATGGTTTGTTAAATTTATGTCCCAACCTTTAGCGTTGATGTGCCTTGATAATACAAGTGTATTCTCTTTGGTTCATTCTTGTGTAAAAATGGAAATTGAATTTGGAATAGACTTTTTAACTTTGGAGTGACAATTTTTAAAGGGTTGCTTTGCATGCCGCTTTATCAAGATAGCTAATTGTAGTTTCAATTTTTGCCCAGAGTGCTGTATAAAATTTGAGTACATCTGTGGTGTGTAAAGCTAAGATACTGTAATTTTTAAAACCTTATTGAGTCTTTCCCTCTCACTCCCTTTCTACCAACCCACTCGCAGAACTGTCCAATAATATACCTTTTGGTTATGGTGCTTATAGCATTATTTTAAAGAGAATTTTTTTTTTAAACTGACAGTAGAGTAGGTTATTTTTAGATTTGCAGTAGAACTAACCTTTGTATCTAAAAAAAAAAATTGTGCTTAGTGTACAAACTGACAAGTGCAAATCTTATTTGCATAATGGAGCATTGGAAATATAAAGTGTAGGAATATCAAAACTATTGTGATATGCCAATGTACTGCAATAAACAAAACTGCACTATTTTAGCCATTTAAAAAAAAAATAAGGTCAAGGCCAGAAAATTTGAGTAAAGTATATACCGTCTACCATAACCATGTCAATTTCAGATGGGAATTATTTTTGGTGGTTAAATCCTGCTGCAAACATCTGCATCATGTAAAAGAACATTTTTATTAACCTACTCCAAATTTGGAAGCTAAATTTGGAAACAAAGTATAATTTTTTTTAAGTGAAATGAAGTTTCTGTACTAATACTTCAAAGTATATAGAATTTGTCGCATTAACCAGATGCAATTCCCATTCAGTGAAAGGGTTAAACATCAGTCAAGACCTTTAGCTTGCTAGAATGAATAGCAATCATTCAGTTCAGCATCTTTTGCATCACTTTATGGAATTCAGACTATTAATCCATTTTTATCAAACTATTGAATGGAAGTCTGAAATTAGTTTTTAATGACTTAAAAATATCGTCCATTTGCTGTCATTGGTTCTTCTGTCTATAAAAAGAGCCTTTAGCTTGACATTAGTGTAATGACTTAGCTGGTTCAAGGTAGTATCCAAAATATTTTATTCCTTTTCCAGTAAATTTTAAACTAAAGGTATGCAACTTCCTGAATAAAGTAAGCAGCCAAAAAATATGGTTAAGTAGTTGATGGTACTGTACTGAGAAATGGGAATTATTAAAACATATCACCAATAAACTTTGAGACAGTTAACAAAATAGCAAATAATTGTTTTTGACACATGCACATGATGTTGGTTTGTATATTCCGTGACACCCTACTTTTGACTGACTTCAAGTGCTATTTGCTAAGTGGTGCGGATGCGTAATTTATTCAAATACAGTATGAAGATTTGCTTCTAATTTACTCAACTGTCCATTTTTATCTGCATGTATTTCCTTTTTCTGTTAAAGATGTAATTTAAGACTCGATTAGCTCATCCATTCCCTTCTGACATTTTGTTTCAAGTAATTAATTGAGATTCTTTATGCATAGCCTGGGGAAGGTAAGTCATTATCTTCCATTAGATGTTTAAATAACATTTTTTAAGTAAGGCCACAGCAATCTAAAGACTATGTTTCTCAGGTAATGTGGTTCTGTAAAAATGGTGATGGTTAGATTGATTTCTGTTACACTAGACTTTGATCTTGTTAATTTCAAATTAATTACAAAAATTAGATATTTTTTAATTTGAAGTACACCTAACCTGTCCTATAATGAACACTAGTGTAAAGCAATAATTTATACTTGAGAAACATATATATTTATTTATATATTGGCCTATTTAAGCTATTTAATGTAGTTGTAAGTTATAAGATGTAAGTGTAATGTTAAGTTTAATAGATATGGGTGTGTCAAGGGAGAGGGGTGTGGAAGAGTTGGCGGAGTGGCTTTTATATGCTTTCCTCTGTTCTCCTAATTAGGTTGAAGTGAAACGTGCAGAGCCTCGTGACAGTAAAGGTCCAGGTCCTGGCCAGCCAGGAGCGCCACAGTGGGGCAGAAGCTTGCCAAATGCAGCTAATGGCTGGGGAGGTCAGCCCTCACAAGGCTGGCAGCAACAGAGTTATGGTAGTCCACAAGGTAAATGGGTTAAGCATTCAAAGCAATAACCAAGAATGTGATTGAGGTAATCTCATTTAATGTGTGATGTAAACTTTTCTCAAATGGTACTGTTAAGTTCTAGAATTATTAAATTTAAAATATGTAGTAACTGTTTGTTGACTTTAAATTTTGGAAAGCTTTAAACAAAAGCATCACTGAAATATTTGCCTTTAGCATTTTTTAACAGTAGTATACATTTTAGCAACTCGGGATTTTCAATTGATTTAACCGCCACAGACAAAAATTTCAGTGGGGGGCTCACCTGGAGGGAGGGTCTTTTTCGAGGCAACGACCATTCAGGTGCATGCACGTTACATGCTGCTGCTTATCTGTTTCTATTTCATAGTCATTCAGCTTTAAACCTATAAGGAAGATTTCCCCCCACCCCCACCCAGAGATATTTTTGGAGCTGCCTCTGATAGTCTTGCATGTTTTCCAACTAACCACTTTGTATACAATCTTGCAACGAACTGCTTCTTAGTGTTTTTACCCGAGTTAGAAAGTTTGTGTGTGCTAGACTAAAACCTCAAGCACGTAATCTAGATTTACTCTTTGGTGCAGTACACAAAGTAGGAGCCAGCAACCTAATATATAAAAACTAGTCCTTTAGTGGGACTATGCTTAGTGGCTGGTGTGGTTGCCGATAAAATGTGACTGACTCAGAATTAATTGGTTGTCAGGACATGAAAGGTGTTGCATAAATGTATATTTTGTTCTTAGCTGGCACAATGCAGCCTCTACTGTGGTTGCCAGGTTATATTTTCTGACTTAAAAGCTTGTATGCAGAGTCGAGATCATTCTTATTAAAGCAGGTCTCCTTTGTTAAAAATGTCTTGGTTTATAAGTCAGCTGAGATGCAATTAGTACCTTGATGCTTCAGATGCTGTTCATGGAACTACCTTCTTACAGACCAGTGAGGATTCCCTTATATATGCTGAGTTAGTTTAGGGAGAGGACATAATTGGCCCCTCTGCTTCTGGGGTTGGAGGGTAGGTTGAAATGAGCTAGGTTTATCGCTCTCGATTGCTGATCTTGTGACCCTGTTGGAAAATGCACCTAGGTATAATCCAGTGCATCGCCATAGTCCTTCCTACTCCACTCTGACTTTTGGCTCATATGCTCTTTCCCTGCATGCTACACTGCCCTTGTTAAGGGTCTTAACAGTGCCTTGCGGCAAAGAATTGCAGGTTTGCTCACAATGAGGCCTTATGTGCATCAAGTAATGAACTATCGCTTGAATGATGCTCGGATTTCTTGGAGACTAGTCTGGGTGACATTTGCCAATGAATGTAAGAAATTCCTTTTTGTATGTGGAGTTTGAATTTTAACTGAAAGAGGCCGATTGCCTTGGTAAACAACATTGGAGGGCTTGGGATGTTAAATAATTATGGAGCAATTCCTTTTGGAAATGAGATGTTTTCTTATCTGTCTCCCAAGACGTTCAGTGTCTGTATGCTACCCAATATAGAAAAGATGTTGCACTTGTTCAGTCAGTGGAAGTTGGCTGACTTTGTGGTACTTTTCAATATTAGATGCTAAAGGACATAATTTGTTAAAGCACTGTTTCATAGGATTGGAGTTGAGAAGAGCATTGCCTTTTGTGTTACCCACTTAATTCTTTTGTATAGATGAGTGTGGTGTCAAAAAAGGCATAAAATAACTTCAGCTGTTCCAAGCATTTTGTTGCTGTTGTGCTTCAGGATATTGCGATTCAGCTGAAACACAGTTGCTTAAGAATATAAATGAGTGCTTTGTCTGAATAGTCGTTCAGGAATCCGCACAAACTATCAAAATCTACATTCAATCTAGTTTACGTTCTGTGCTGTTTATAAAGATGTTGCTTCAGGCCTTTGAGCGATAATTGTAAATGAATGCAGGTTTGGTTTAACTGTTGTATATTTTTCAGGTATGTGGATGACACCTGGTCAGCCAATGGGTAAGATTTTTTTAAAACTAATAAATAATGCTTGGTATAGCACCCTCTAGAGGAAAAAAACAAACTACAGACTTACACCATTGGTTTCTTTTTGGGTTTTTTCAGGTGGGTATGGGCCGCCGCCTCCTCCAGGAGGGCGGGGTGCCCCTCCGCAACCTCCCCACTTTAATCCATATGTAGTTCCACAGCCGCCTCCAGGAGGATTTGCACCACCTCAGGGATTTGGACAAGGTTTTGGCGCACCTCCACAATATGGTATGTTTTTAACCTTGCATTTCTACAGAACAAGGAAAAATAAGCAATTAAATTTTTTATAACCGTAAGTTTTGCACTTTGTTTGTTGTAGGATTTTGAATTGGAAGTATGGCGGAGTTGCCTGTCACACTGCAAAAATAAAAACATTAGGATGTCTGGTCAAAGCAGTGTTTTTGATTAAATTTAGACAGTGCATTATACATGTATTTACTTTGCAGCATAAAATAAATTGAGATGGGAGTGCATGTTACAACTGTAGCTTTAAGGTAATTGGGTGTGCAATGTTTTTTAGTATGAAAGATAATGGTTATACTGTGTTGACACAGCAATGAAGTGATCAGTTTTTCCCATGATAAAGCAATGAGTCCAGGAAGTGTTTTGTAATGGTGCGAAGTGGGAAATTATGTTAAATTAGGCAAGTGACACACCATGTTCAGAATAACTGTTTAAGAAATGAACAGCTCTGCCAACTTCCTTTTTCATCTGCGGTAAACTATTGAGATTTTCAGGTAGGTATTGTGGCCTTTTTTTTTGAAAAATACTTGCACCTTGTCTGTTATGTTTAGACCTGAAATTGTTTCAGTTCTCAATTTGTTACCTAATTGCTTTTTAGTCATGGCTTTTTGTGCCCTGACAGTGCAGCCTGTAGAAGCCTTGCTTTCATGTCTTCAAAATATATATTTTTAAAAAATCTCCTTTGTAAAAAAGAAAAAAATTATATCTTCTGTCAAAATGTCTTGCGTGGTTTCTGCATTGCTGCTCTTGCTGACTTTAAAAGGGGCCATTGAGAACCAAGCTGGATTGCACTTTGTTCTTGCAGTATACCAGCTGATCTGTTCTGTGCTGAGGTTGAACCAAAAGTAGTCCCCAGTTGACTTTAACTGATGGCCTATTTTATTTGACCATATTAATTTTGCAGTCTATTTTATCAAAGTAACAGCTATCCTGATTCCATGTGGCTCTGAACATGCCCTTTTCTTTTAAGCAGAATGGTCAGCACAGTGCTGAATTTGTTTGTGGCTGACTACTTTCCTGCTAGTCAATTTACAAGCAGTCAAGGGTAAAACAGCTGGGTCCAGTGTAGCACAGTGGGATCCGTGCATTATACAGAACACATTTGTATACCTCAGTATGGCAGTTGCCCAAAAAAAGGTTTTGTTCCTCGCCATGCCTGGTGTCTTTATTTTTGTTCATAATCGTTGACGCTATTGTCCCATTGTGACATATTTAAGCCATGTGACCACCCCACCAACCCCTATTTTAAAAAAACCATCTATCACCTGTCTGACCTGAGCTCATTCTTGTTGCTATTCAGGCTATGGAGGATTTGGCGCACCTCCAGCTGACCAGTTTGGCCCACCTGGAATGCCAGCACCCCCTGCCACACCAGGAGCAGGACAGATGGGCTACCCACCAGCAACACAGACACCTCAGGACATGAGCAAGCCACCTGCTGGACAGCCCGAATTCCCTGGGTACAACCAGTATGGTAGGTACAAGTAGTGTAGGATTTTGAGGTGCTGTAGGATTAGAAAAGAACACAACCCCATTCAGTGCATTATGACTTCCCGAAGTCAAAGGCCCCTCTACCTGCTTGTATTCCCAACAGGAGTAAGTGAACACCAGAAGACAAGGAGGTAAAGAATGGTGGGTTGAATTAGATCATCCTTTCTAGCATTTTATAACTGTTCATGGATGTAAAATCTGCCATTAGGGACAGAGCAGGAGACATAGTTTACAATGTGCAAATTATTAGCAAATACAAGCTTGCATAATAAGTAGTCATCGCTTTTTTTAACATCAGTGCAGTGTCATAGTTTTCAATGACATGTCTCCTTATTTCTACTTTTATCTGTTCCTCCCTTTACCACCCCCTCAAAAATGTTGTAGCTTTGAATGTCGGAGTTTCTAACCCAGCTGTTGGTCTCTCTACTGTTCTTAATCTGAATCTTAACCTGGGTTCATCTGCTTCCTCTTGTTACCTCGCTAAATGCAGCTTTTTGCTTTTTGTTTCAGATGTAAAGTCTGACTCCGTGTCTGAGTAAGCAGGAAGACTGCTTCAGACAGATTTCATTTTGAGGTGGAAAATTACTCTAAGATTTTCCACATATGAATAAATTGGAACTAGGCCATTTTAAAAAGAAAATGGTGATTTATCAAGGACTTCAATCTGTGAAAAAGTCATCGTGTTAAATTGGCAATTAAAAATTACATTCATAATTCTAAATTATCAACTTCTGATTTATTTCTGATCATGATTTTTAGTTAAGAACTTGGATTTTAAAACAAATTATAATCTAATGGAGTCCTTGAAGAAGGAATGCTGAGATATTTGCTTTATCTGGCGATGCGTTCAGATTATTTTTAGTTTACTCATTTGGAAGTAGCTGAACCAAAGCATGTAATTCACTAAAATATTCTCTGCTAATTTAATCAATGTTATGGGGTGCATGTATTTGTTATCTCCCTATACCCAAATACACTGTGCAGCTCAGTACCTTTTTCTACAGGCTGTACTACATTCACTAAAGGTACTTGCCCAAGAGGCTCAATGCCTATTGATAACTTTAGACAGTTTGTTTTAATTTTATATATTGATAGATTGTTGCCACAATTTACCTATATAGAATAACAAATTGACCAAACATCTGCTTTAAAAAATGTATTTCTATTTCACTGGCATTTCTGTGCATCCATATACCACTGGTGACCTGATGCATCTATGCCATGGATTGAAGCAGTCACAGGCTTACTGGGGTAGTCATCCTGGTTTCCTCATCTCCCTAATAGGCATGGGTAACTATCCTCAGGATCCTTCAGGCTACGGACCCACGCGTCCTTCTCAGACTTACGGTCAGGCTGAGCAGGGATATAGTGCAGCAGGTAGGTGTTGCATAGACTTTGAACTGCCTTGCTTCAACAAAGATGAGTAGCTTAAGTAGGATGTAGTCCTTGCTCACTTAGTTTTTTTTTTAAATGGGAGAAGAGTGCTAAAGCAGTTGAGCATTTGTTGTGCTGGTACAAGGATGATCTAATTATGCAAAATTAAGTTTGATTTTTCTCATTGTTTTCTGTTGAGTTAATGTTGACATTTGTTTGCAGTTTTCCTCTAAACAGTCATAACTTTTCTGCTCTATTTGTTTAATAGGTTATGGGCAAGATATGAGTGGTTTTGGCCAGGCCCCAGGTTTCTCGGATCCAAATCAGCCAGCTCCCTCATATGGAGGACCCTCAGCACCAGCACCTCCAGGGGCTCCACCATCTGCACCAGGTGGATTTGCCCGCGGTCAGAACCACAATGCTCAGGGGTTCCATCCTTACAGGCGTTAAAACCATGGCAGGGAAAAAAAATAAAGGAGTATTTTCTGGTGTAAACCTGGCCAGAAATTCCTTAATTTTGTGACTCTTTTGTGACAATCACTTGATTAAATAACAAAAACAACAAAAAAAATTTAAAAGGAGTTTGAAGGATACGCTGTGGGCTTTGGACTGCATTTTTTTGGATTTATTCTCCTCTCTTCCCAACAGCACAAATGACCTCTTTGCGCTCAGTGATGCAGGGTTTAGGAGAAATATTCTGCTGTACCATATATCTCTTGATTTCTTTTTTTGTTTTGTTCCTTACTCTGAGCCTTTGTTTTACCCTAGTATACTTTTATGTTTAAAAATGAAACATTTGAACACACGTTGCAATTTTTAGGAGAAATTTTGTACTATTTACATCTGACTTATTTTTTAATTTAAGATGTAGATTTCCCTTAAGAATGGCTGTAGAATAAACTGCAAATTAAAGACAGATAACCCCTGGTTTAAATAAAGAGAGCACATTTCGTTTAAATGATCTGGCCTCATTCCTGATTTGTATTTGTTGCAAAAATGATTCTACATATATGATATGCATTTGCCAATAGTTCAGCAGACATGGTTGATTTTACATTATTTAAATTGCAGCATCTAAGCACTACAAAAATAAGGATATGATTCTGAACAGAGCACCCAAGCCTGAGAATTAAAGCTTTGCTGAAGCTGCTCTGAGCCAATGGCTTTGTCACCTGAAGGCATTGACTTCAGATTGGGCATAGCTCCTTGGCTCTTGGTACTTCCTCAAAGTGGCCATTTCTGTATTGACATTGGCTGAGTTTGTTGGCAGGCATTTCGGTTCTTTCCTGTCCTTGTGTGTGCTTCTCCAGCAGGGATTGTTGCATAATCCAAATGCTGCCAATTGTAGTATCACTGGAATTTCTCTGATGTGCACGGGTACCACATGGAACCTTTAGTGCCATACGATAAAATAAACATCTGCTGAATGAAGAAAATGAAGACTTGCACTGATGGAACACTTTTCATGTCCTCGACTGCCCAAAATGCTTCACAGTCAATTCATTGCTTTTGCAAGCGTAACCACTGCTATGCAGGTAAGCATGCCAGCCAATGCAGCAAGGTCCTATGAATAAGAATGAGAACCAGATTATCTGTTTTTAGGTGGTGGTGTTTGAGGGATAAATAGCTGGACATGGAGCTCTCTAGCTTCTTGATCTCTTTTATCCATCTGAACAGGCAGTTGAAGTTCTTATTCACAGCAGACCCTATGCACTGTAATATCATTGTGCTTTGTTCCCATTAAACACTGCCACAACTTGAATGCTTCATGCCCCAGGGCTAAGACGGGGGAAAATTTGGACAGGATGGCAGCTGCTGGAAAACATATCTGTGGATTTCAAAAGAGAATGGTGTTAGATCTCCCTTGCCTCGCTGAATGGGATTGGCCTCACCTGGTTCCACTGTTACTGCTGGAGTTTCCAAGGACTTTTCCGTGGCCTCTTCCTATCTCATTTTACACGCTAACATCATTTGAAGACGCCAGGTTTAGTGTTCTCCCTGGTGTCCTTCAATCAGCATGACTAAAACATTATCTGGTCGTTATCATGTTTATGGGAGTTAGCTGTGTGCAAATGGCTGCTATGTCTCCTACATTACAACAATTCTTCCAAAAGAAACAAGCGCTTCAATGGCTGCAAAATGCTTTGAGATGACTTGAGGTTGTGAACGGTGATAGTTAAATGAAAGAGGTGTAGGAGGGCTGCTGGAATTTTACTCCAGCACAAGTCAAGATATAGAGTGGAGATGGTTTTTGGATGAAACTGTTTTAAATGCACTGCTGCCTTCAGTTCAGCTGGATCTATTCACAGCATGGAAGGTGGCCACTTGCACCCGTAAGTCTGATGCCTGTTTGTACAATCTACAAATGAGAACTTCAGATTGAATTTGGGGTCTACGTCAGCACATGAATAAAAATTGGACTTAGTCACGTATATACACTGTTCATCACAAAGAGCATTAGCATAACTCATGAGATCGTCAGATGCAAGTTTACGCTGCACTTTGTGAGTTACCACTGAGGATTTGTAAGGGCTGCATTTGAAAATACCAGGCAGCCTCCTACAGTGAGCAAGAAATGAGAACCAGCTTCAACAGAATTTCAACAGCTTTGGTTGTGATGTGCAGTGAAATATTGTGCATCCTTGCCAGTCTGTTTTGCTTGAGGAGGACATGGGCTTGGTATATCCTGAAGAAAGAACTTTAAATTTATACAGCATCAAATATGATACCAAAATTATGATCCATCTGGTTCAGCCTGAGGTGCCAGGGAGAGGGATGGAATCGGTGGCTAGAATCAAATATGTAATGGGGAGAAAAGACAATGGCTTCAGTCTTCCCAATATTGGAGAAAATTTCTGCTCATTCAGCACTGCGTGTTGGACGAGCAGTCTGACAATTAAGAGACAGTGAAGTGGTCGAGAGAGCTGGTATTGCCAGCATACATGGAAACACATTATGTTTTCAAATTATCTCAGGGTGAGCATGTAATTGTGAACTAGGACGGGGCCAAGAGCTAACAGTGAGAGAGTGGGAAGAGGAGCCATTCCAGGTGATTCTTTGGCTATGATTAGATAATAGAACCAGGCAAGTGCAGTCCCACCTACCTGGATGACTGGAGACGTGTTGGGAGGAGGATGGTCTGATCAACCATGTCAAGGCGGGATAGCTTTTGTCACAGTCACGTAGGATGCCATTTGTGACTTTCAGAGCCACACACAAAATAATAATCAGTGACTGGCCCAATTGATCAGTTAGGAAGTGTTTAATTTTTTTTTTGCGAAGTAATGTTTTTAAGCATTGTTTTAATTGACAATGGGAACCTAAATTGTAGTTCCAATGTGCAGGATGTTGAGAGTAGTGAGGTCAGGGATAAGGTTATAAGGACACAAGAGGGCACTGGCAAGCAAGAGCTTGGTTTAAAATGTGTCTACTTCAACGCCAGGAGCATCCGGAATAAGGTGGGTGAGCTTGCAGCATGGGTTAGTACCTGGGATCTCGATGTTGTGGCCATTTCAGAGACGTGGGTAGAGCAGGGACAGGAATGGATGTTGCGGGTTCCGGGATTTAGATGTTTCACTAAGAACAGAGAAGATGGTAAAAGGGGGGGGGGGGGTGGCATTGTTAATCAAGGAAAGTATTACAGCGGCAGAAAGGACGTTTGAGGACTCGTCTACTGAGGTAGTCTGGGCCGAGGTTAGAAACAGGAGAGGAGAGGTCACCCTGTTGGGAGTTTTCTATAGACCTCCAAATAGTTCCAGAGATGTAGAGGAAAGGATAGCAAAGATGATTCTTGACAGGAGCGAGAGTAACAGGGTAGTGGTTATGGGGGACTTTAACTTTCCAAATATTGACTGGAAATACGATAGTTCGAGTACTTTAGATGGGTCTGTTTTTGTCCAGTGTGTGCAGGAGGGTTTTCTGACACAGTATGTAGACAGGCCAACCAGGGGCGATGCCATATTGGATTTGGTACTGGGTAATGAACCCGGCCAGGTGTTAGATTTAGAAGTTGGTGAGCACTTTGGTGATAGTGATCACAATTCGGTTAGGTTTACCTTAGCGATGGGCAGGGACAGGCATATACAGCAGGGCAAGAATTATAGCTGGGGGAAAGGAAATTATGATGCGATTAGGCAAGATTTAGGATGCGTAGGATGGGGAAGGAAACTACAGGGGATGGGCACAATCGAAATGTGGAGCTTATTCAAGGAGCAGCTACTGCGTACCTGTCAGGCAGGGAGGAAGTTGTCGAGCGAGGGAGCCGTGGTTTACTAAAGAAGTTGAAGAGCTTGTCAAGAGGAAGAAGAAGGCTTATGTTAGGATGAGACGTGAAGGCTCAGTTAGGGCGCTTGAGAGTTACAAGCTAGCCAGGAAGGATCTAAAGGGAGTGATAAGAAGAGCAAGGAGAGGACACGAGAAGTCATTGGCGGATAGGATCAAAGAAAACCCTAAGGCTTTCTATAGGTATATCAGGAATAAAAGAATGACTAGAGATAGGTTAGGGCCAATCAAGGATAGTAGTAGGAAGTTGTGTGTGGAATCGGAGGAGATAGGGGAAGTGTTAAATGAATATTTTTCGTCCGTATTTACAGTGGAGAAAGAAAATGTTGTCGAGGAGAATACTGAGATACAGACTACTAGGCTAGATGGGATTGAGGTTCACAAGGAGGAGGTGTTATCAATTTTGGAAAGTGTGAAAATAGATAAGTCCCCTGGGCCAGATGGGATTTATCCTAGGATTCTCTGGGAAGCCAGGGAGGAGATTGCAGAGCCTTTGTCCTTGATTTTTATGTCGTCATTGTTGACAGGAATAGTGCCGGAAGACTGGAGGATAGCAAATGTTGTCCCCTTGTTCAAGAAGGGGAGTAGAGACAGCCCTGGTAATTATAGACCTGTGAGCCTTACTTCGGTTGTGGGTAAAATGTTGGAAAAGGTTATAAGAGATAGGATTTATAATCATCTTGAAAAGAATAGGTTCATTAGAGATAGTTAGCACAGTTTTGTGAAGGGTAGGTCGTGCCTCACAAACCTTATTGAGTTTTTTGACAAGGTGACCAAACAGGTGGATGAGGGTAAAGCCGTGGATGTGGTCTATATGGATTTCAGTAAGGCGTTTGATAAAGTTCCCCACGGTAGGCTATTGCAGAAAATACAGAAGTATGGGATTGAAGGTGAATTAGTGCTTTGGATCAGAAATTGGCTAGCTGAAAGAAGACAGAGGGTGGTGGTTGATGGTAAACGTTCATCCTGGAGTATAATTTCTAGTGGTGTACCGCAAGGATCTGTTTTGGGGCCATTGCTGTTTGTCATTTTTATAAATGACCTGGATGAGGGTGTAGAAGGGTGGGTTAGTAAATTTGCGGATGACACGAAGGTCGGTGGAGTTGTGGATAGTGCTGAAGGATGTAGGTTACAGAGGGACATAGATAGGCTGCAGAGCTGGGCTGAGAGATGGCAAATGGAGTTTAATGCGGAAAAGTGTGAGGTGATTCACTTCGGAAGGAGTAACAGGATTGCAGAATACTGGGCTAATGGGAAGATTCTTGGTAGTGTAGATGAGCAGAGCGATCTTGGTGTCCAGGTACATAAATCCCTGAAAGTTGCCACCCAGGTTAATAGAGCTGTTAAGAAGGCATATGGTGTGTTAGCTTTTATTAGTAGGGGGATCGAGTTTAGGAGCCATGAGGCCATGCTGCAGCTGTACAGAACTCTGGTGCGGCCGCACCTGGAGTATTGCGTGCAGTTCTGGTCACCGCATTATAGGAAGGATGTGGAAGCTTTGGAAAAGGTGCAGAGGAGATTTACTAGGATGTTGCCTGGTATGGAGGGAAGGTCTTACGAGGAAAGGCTGAGGGACTTGAGGTTGTTTTCGTTAGAGAAAAGGAGGAGAAGAGGTGACTTAATAGAGACATATAAGATAATCAGAGGGTTGGACAGGGTGGATAGTGAGAGCCTTTTTCCTTGGATGGTGATGGCAAACACGAGGGGACATAGCTTTAAGTTGAGGGGTGATAGATATAGGACAGATGTCAGAGGTAGTTTCTTTACACAGAGAGTAGTAGGGGCGTGGAACGCCCTGCCTGCAACAGTAGTAGACTCGCCAACTTTAAGGGCATTTAAGTGGTCATTGGATAGACATATGGATGAAAATGGAATAGTGTAGGTCAAATGGTTTCACAGGTCGGCGCAACATCGAGGGCTGAAGGGCCTGTACTGCGCTGTAATGTTCTATGTATATTGTATGTAAAAATGACTTCTGATATCTGTTATTGCATGTAGCTGAAAGCTCTGAAAATTTCTGTGCAGAACAAAATGTTAGGCCAACTATGATAATTCAGCCATGATGCACCAGACTCTGTCTTGGTCTATTAGACAAGTAGATGTTACATATTTAATGTGAGTTGTGCATCATGATAGAACTAACACAAATGATTCTTGGGGCAATTGAAAGATGTTAAGCATAGAAAATAGCAGGAGTAGGCAATTCGGCCCTTTGAGCATGTTCTGCCATTCATTATGATCATGAATAGTCACCTATTTTCTCTTCTCTTCCACCCCCCCCCCCCCCCCCCCCCACCCCAATATCCTTTGATCCCTTTCGCCAAGAGCTATATCTAACTCCTTCTTGAAAACATACAATGTTTTGGCCTCAATTGCTTTCTGTGGTAGCAAATTCCACAGGCTCACCACTCTCTGGGTGAAGAAATTTCTCCTCATCTCAGTCCTGAACGGTTTATCCCGTATCCTTAGACTATGACCCCTGTTTCTGGACTCCCCCACCATCAGGAACATCCTGCATCTACCCTGTCATCTCATGTTAGGGTTTTATAGGTTTCCATGAGATCCCTCTCACTCTTCTGAACTCCAGCGAATATTATCCTAACCGACTCAATCTCTCCTCATACGTCAGTCCTGCCATCCCAGGAAACTGGTAAACTTTTGCTGCACTCCCTCTATAGCAAGAACCTCCTTTGTCAGATAAGGAGACCAAAACTGCACACAATATTCCAAGTGTGGCCTCAGCGAAGCCCTGTATAATTGTAGCAAGACATCCCTGTTTCTGTACTCTAATCCTCTTGCTATGAAGGCCAACCAAGCCTTTTTTAACTGCCTGTTGCACCTGCATGCTTCAGCAACTGGTGTACGAGAACAGATGTCTCGTTGCATATTCCCCTCTCTGTTTATAGCTGTTCAGATGATCTGCCTTCCTATTTTTGCTACGAAAGTGGATAACCTCACATTTATCCACATTATACTGCGTCTGCCATGCATTTTCCCACTCACTTAACTTGTCCAAATCACCCTGAAGCCTCTGCATCCTCCTCACAACTCACCCTTCCACCCAGTACCTCCAGTCTGTATCCCATACCCCTGTCAAATTAGTTTAAACCTCCTCTTCCTCTGCCCCCACCACCCCCAAACAACACTACTAGCAAACCTCCCAGCAAGGATGTTAGTCTCATTCCGGTTCAGGTGCAACCTGTCCAACTTGTACAGGTCCCACCTTCGCCAGAAACAGACCCAGTGATCCAGGAATCTAAAGCATCTGCACCATCACTTCAGCCATGCATTCATCTGCTCTATCCTCCTATTCCTATACTGACTAGCATGTGGCACTGGGAATAATCCAGAGATTACAACCTTTGAGGTCCTGCTTTTTGTTGCTTTATACAATCTCTAAAGTCACTACCACCATAATTGGCTTTCTGAAAGTACAGGCTCCAGGTTTCACATCTCGTCTGAAAGACAGAACCTCCCAACAGTGTAGTATTCTGTCAGTACTGCACTGAAATGTGATATCTGTAAATCTATGAATACCACCAGCATTGAGGCCATGCAAATAGGACTTGGGTCATATCATCTAAATAAGAACAGGAGTAGGCCATTTAGCTCCCCAAGCCTGTTTTGCTGTTGAATGATATCCCTTAACACATTTGGTTAACAAAAGGTCACAGACCTGAAACATTAACTCTGTTTCTCTCTACACGTGGTGCTAGTCCTGCTGAGTATTTTCAGCACTTTCTGTTTTCATTTCAAAAATATACCAATCTCGGTTTTAAAATTAACAATTGATCTCTCATCAATTGCCATTTGTGGAAGAGTTCCAAACTTCTAGCACCCTTTGTGTATAGAAGTGTTCTCTAACATCACTTCTGAAAGGTCTGGCTCTAATTTTTAGATTATAACCCCTAGTCCTAGACTCTCCAATCAGTGGAAGTACATAAGAACTAGGAGCAGGAGTAGGCAAAGCAGCCCCTCGAGCCTGCTCCGCCATTCAATACGATCATGGCCGATCTCATCTCGGTCTCAACTCCACTTTCCTGCCCGTTCTCCATAACCCTTCAAACCATTACTAAGTAAAAATCAATCTATCTCCTCAAATTTACTCAATGTCCCGGCATTCACCGCACTCTGAGGTAGTGAATTCCACAGACTCATGACCCTTTGAGAGAAATAATTTCTCCTCATCTCTGTTTTAAATCTACTACCCTTTATCCTAAAACTATGACCTCTCATTCTAGATTGCCCCACCAGAGGAAACATCCTCTCTACGTCTACTTTGTCAATCCCCTTAATGATCTTATATACCTCAACTAGATCGCTCTTCATTCTTCTAAACTCTAGAGAGTAAAGGCCTAAACTGCTCAATCTCTCATCATAAGACAAACCCCCCATCTCCGGAATCAATCTAGAGAACCTTCTATGAACTGCCTACGATGCAATTACATCCCTCCTCCAGTAAGCGGACCAAAACTGTATGCAATACTCCAGGTGTGGTCTCACTAATGCCTTGTACAGTTGCAGCAACACATCCCTACTTTTATACTCTTCCTCTAGCAATAAATGCCAAAATTCCATTTGCCTTCCTTCTTACCTGCTGCACCTGCATACTATATTCATGCACGAGGACACCCAGATCCCTCTGCACCGAAGCACTCTGAAGTTTCTTTCCATTTAGATAATTTGCCTTTCTATTCTTCCAACCAAAATGGATAACCTCATACTTATCCATGTTAAACTCCATCTGCCAAATTTTGGCCCATTCACCTAACCTATTCATATCCATTTGCAAATTTCTTATTTATTGCAACTTACTATCCCACCTATTTTAGTGTCATCTGCAAATTTGGTTATAGTACCTTCTATCCCTGCATCTAAGTCATTAATATAGATTGTAAATAGTTGGGGCCCGAGGACCGAACCCTGTGGTATCCCACTCTTTACATTTTGCCAACCAGAAAAGGACCCATTTATCCTGACTCTCTGTTTTCTGTTGGTTAGCTAATCCTCTATCCAAGCTAATAAATTGCCCCTAACCCCATGTGGTCTTACCTTGTGTATTAACCTTTTGTGTGGCACCTTATCAAATGCCTTCTGGAAGTCCAGATATACATCTACAGGATCCCCATTATCCACTTTGCTTGTTACATCTTCGAAGAACTCTAGCAAATTAGTCAAACACGATTTACCCTTCATAAAACCATGCTGACTCTGATGGATTGCGTTTTGACTTTCTAAATGTCTTGTTATTACTTCCTTAATGGATTCTAACAATTTCCCAATGACAGATGTTAAACTAACTGGTCTATAGTTTCCTACTTTCTGCCTCCCTCCCTTTGGATAAGGGCATTATATTAGCATTTTTCCAATCCACTGGAACCTTTCCCGCATCCAAGGAATTCTGGAATATTATAACCAATGGATCCACTATCTCCACAGCCACTTCCTTTAAGAAACTAGGATGTAGGCCATCAGGCCCTGGGGACTTGTCTTCAATCCCAATAGTTTGCTCAGTACTTTTCTCCTAGTGATGATGATTGTTCTAAGTTCCTCCCTTTCTATAACCTCTGCATTACCTGTTACTATTGGGATGGTACTAGTGTCCTCCACAAAAACTGAGGCAAAATACTGATTTAGTGTCTCTGCCATTTCTGTGTTCCCCACTATTTACTCCCCAGTAACATCCTCCAAAGGACCAACATTCACTTTAGCTACTCTCTTCCCTTTTATATGCTTATAGAAGCTTTTGATATTGTTTTTATATTCTCCGCTAGTTTTCTTTCATAATTTACCTTTGCTCTTTTTATTACATTTTTAGTAACCCTTTGTTGATCTTTAAAAGTTTCCCAATCTTCCAGCCTGCCACTGGCCTTTGCAATATGGTATTCCTGAGTTTGTCTTTGTTATCCTTAACTTCCTTGCTTAGCCATGGATATTTCTTTCCTCCTCTTACAATCTTTCTTCCTCTCTGGAATATATTTTAGTTGGGAGGAATTGAATATCTCCTTAAACATCTGCCACTGCTCATCAACTGTCCTACCTTTTAGTCTTCCTGCCCAGTCCAGTGGGGCCAAATCTGTCCTCATGCCTGTGTAATTACCTTTGTTTAACTCCAGAACGCTAGTGTGGGACTCCAGTTTCTTGCCCTCAAACTGAATTTGAAATTCTAGCATGCTATGATTACTCTTCCCTAGAGGATCCTTAACTATGAGATCATCAATTAATCCCACCTCATTACATAATACCAAATCTAGAATAGCCTGCTCCCTGGTTGGTTCCACAACATATTGCTCCAAAAAAAAATCTCTAATACATTCAATGAACTCTGCCTCGAGGCTACCCTTGCCAAAATTTGATTAATCCAGTCTATATGCATATTAAAATCACCCATGATTATTGCCGTACCTTTCGTACAAGCCCCCAGTGTTTCCTGGTTTATACTGTGCCCCACTGGAGAACTACTGTTTGGTGACCTATAGATTACTCCCACCAGGGACTTCTTTCCCTTGCTATTTCTTATTTCTACCCAGACTGATTCTACGTCTTGATCTCCAGTACCTATATCATTTCTCACTACAGCATTGATCTCTTCCTTTACTAACAAAGCTACACCACCTCCTTTTTCTTCCTGCCTATCCTTCCGAAATACTGAGTACCCTTGGATATTCAATTCCCAAACCTGGTTTCTCTGCAACCACATCTAATGTAATCACCACTAAGTCATACCCATTCATCTCTATTTGCGCTGTTAACTCATTAATTTTATTCCAAATGCTTTGTGCCTTTAAGTTTGTTCTATTATCAAATTTCCCTACTCTTGTATGATTTCTTGGTGCAATATGATGTTCACACGTTCTGTCCCTACATTTATTTTCTGGTAACAATAAACCTCATCACTAACCTGCACTCCTACCTTCTCCTTTAACTTTGACATCCTAATTTTCCATGCAACTGAACCCTTTCTCTCTTCCCCCCCCCACTATTTCATTTAAAGTCCTATCTACAGCCCTTGTTATGCGATTCGCCAGGACTCTGGTGCCAGCATGATTCAGGTGGAGCCCATCCCATTGGAACAGCTCCCTCCTTCCCCAGTACTGGTGCCAATGTCCCATGAATTCGAACCCATTTAGCGCCATAGAATTTTACAGCACAGAAACAGGCCCTTCGGCCCAACGCGCCTGCGCTAACTATCAAGCACCCGTCCAAAACTAATCCCACTTCCCCGCACTTGGCCCGTAGCCTTGTATGTTATGGCGTTTCAAGTGCTCATCTAAATACTTCTTAAATGTCATGAGTGTTCCTGCCTCGACCACCCCTTCAGGCAGTGTGTTCCAGATTCCAACCACCCTCTGGGTGAAACATTTTTTCCTCAACACCCCTCTTAACCTCCTGCCCCTTACCTTAAATCTATGCCCCCTAGTTATTGACCTCTCCGCTAAGAGAAAAGATTTCTTCATATTTATCCGATCAATGCCCCTCATAATTTTGTATACCTCAATCAGGTCCCCCCTCAGCCTTCTCCGCTCCAAGGAAAACAACCCCAGCCTATCCAGTCTCTCTTCATAACTGAAATGCTCCAGTCCAGGCAACATCCTGGTGAATCTCCTCTGCACCCTCTCCAGTGCATTCACATCCTTCCGAGAGTGTGATGACCAGAACTGTACACAGTACTCCAGCTGTGGCCTAACCAGTGTTTTATACAGCTCCAGCATAACCTCCCTGCTCTTATATTCTATGCCTCAGATAATAAAGGCAAGTATCTCATATGCCTTCCTAACCACCTTATCTACCTGTGCTGCTGCCGTCAGTGATCTATGGACAAACACCCGAAGGTCCCTCTGTACTCCCTAGGGTCCTACCTTCCATTGTATATTCTCTTGCCTTGTTAGTTGTCCCAAAATGCATCACCTCACACTTCTCAGGATTAAACTCCATTTGCCACAGCTCCGCCCATCTTACCAGCCCATCTATATCGTCCTGTAATCTAAGGCCTTCCTCCTCACTATTTACGACATCACTAATTTTCGTGTCATCTGCGACCTTACTGATCATACCTCTTATATTCACGTCTAAACCATTAATGTGCACTACAAACAGTAAGGGTCCCAGCACTGATTCCTGCAGTACCCCACTGGTCACAGGCCTCCATTCGCAAAAACAACCCTCAAAAACAAACTCCGAGGCTGTATCTACCATCACACTCTGTCCCCTTCCAGTAAGCCAATTTTGAATCCAATTTGCCAAATTGCCCTGGATCCCATGGGCTCTTACTTTCTTAACTAATCTCCCATGCGGGGCCTTATCAAAAGCTTTACTGACGTCCATGTAGACTACATCAACTGTTTTACCCTCATCTACACTTCTAGTCACCTCCTCAAAAAATTTAATCAAATTTGTTAGACACGATCTCCCCCTGACAAAGCCATGTTGACTATCCCTGATCAATCCCTGCCTCTCCAAGTGGAGATTAATCCTGTGTCTCAGAATTTTTTCCAATAATTTCTCCCACACCAATCATTGAGCCATGCATTTACCTCATTAATCTTATTGAACCTGTGCTAATTAGCTTGTGGCTTAGGTAGTAAACCGGAGATTAAAAAGCAGAACCAAAAAGGTATTAATTTAGACCCTAGCTGCTCATATTCCCTCAGCAGAACCTCTATCCTCATTCTAACTATATCGTTGGTACCTACGTGGACCACGACAACTGGATCTGTCCCCTCCCACTCCAAGTTCCTCTGCAGCCCAGATAAGATATCCTGAACCATGGCACCAGGTAGGCAACACAGCCTTCGGGACTCTCAATCCTGGCCACAGAGAACAGTTTCTATGCCCCTCACTATACTATCCCTGATTACGATGACATTTCTCTTTTCTCCCCCCACTTGAATGGCTCCCTGTACCACGGTTCTGTGGTCACTTTGCTCATCCTCCCTACAGTCCCTGCTCTCATCCACACAGGAAGGAAGAATCTCGAACCTGTTGGACAAGGACAAGGGCTGAGGCTCCCTCAGCACTGCCTCCTGGATCCCTCTACCTGCCTCGCTCATAGTCACACCCTCCTGTCCCTGACCACTGGCCGAATTCAAGGTAGTTAATCTAAGGGCTGTGACTGTTATGACCGACCACTCCAGTCAAAGCCCCCAAACAAAATATACGATTCTTATTGTGGTGGGAGAAACGCACTGATAATTCAATCCCGTCATGCCACAGATCGCCTAACATATCATTTAAAACTTCCCAAATTAAAGAAAGACCCAGCCAAATTGTATCATCTATTAACCCCTGAATGAGACTAACCAAACCAGGTGTCTTTAAATCAACAAATTAGCTCTTTAATTAGAAGAACTAAATTCTTAAATACTATGAAGCTATAAACAACATTTAAAATAGAAAAAATTAGAGTCCTTGCAAATTTACAGTCCAATATTGCTTGAAGTCCTCACAGAATGTTGCTTTCCTTCTCCAGCGAATTTCAACAATTAATGACTTGCAAACACTTTCAACAGAATCGATCTGATTTTAGAGTTTTTGAGGGATAAAAGATTGTCACAGTCTAACTTCCCTTTCTTCAATTTAAATTACCAGAGATCTCTGTTTTGGCTTGATGTTTTAGAATTTTAAGAGATGATAATTAAACAGACTAAAATCCTATTCCTTCAGTTTAAATGGTTGAGAGCTTTTTTTCAGGTGTGCTAAACAGCACAGCTCTCTATGTCCTCTGTCTGTGTGTTCTGTTAGAATAAACTGTCTTCAACTAAAAGCCAGTTCAAAATTGAATTGCAACAAATGTATCGCTTGCTGCTCATTCCCAGTGGCTGTATCTACAGTAATGAGTTCCCTAGGTAGCCAACACTTGCTACAGATTTGGTCACTAGGAACCACAATTGTTTCTCTCTAAGTGGAAAATTAAGAATGCCAAAGAAAGATTTTTTACAGCAAGCTGTAACAGGGCAAGTAGAAGCAGTGGTGTGAGTGAAAGAGATACAGGAAACACTGAAGGACAAGCTCAAGCTATATCCACATTGACAGCTGACAAAATCTAATGGCTCTTTGTAGGAGCTGACCTGTCATGATAGTGATAGGGTCAGCAGCACAAGCACCATTGTGTTGAGAAACGGCACTAATGGAAACTTGCAGCTAGAGCAACCTGCTGACTCTAGAATAAAAGCAAAATACTGCAGATGCTGGAAATCTGAAATAAAAACAAGAAATGCTGGAAATACACAACAGGTCTGGCAGCATCTGTGGAGAGAGAAGCAGAGTTAACATTTCAGGTCAGTGACCCTTCATTAGAACTGGCAGAGGCGAGAAATGTAAAAGATTTTAAGCAAGTAAAGCTGGGGTGGGGGCAAGAGATAACAAAGGAGAAGGTGTTGATAGGACAAGGTCACAGAGAATAACTGACCAGAAGGGCATGGAGCAAAGGCAAACGGTATGTTAATGGTGTGCTGAAAGTCAAAACGTTAGTACAGAGAGGGTGTTAATTGACAGAAACTTGAACAGCCTGGCCCCAAGCACAAACAAGAAAAAAACAGTGGGTAGGCACTGTAGAAACAAACTAAAATAAACACATAAAAAAGAAAAAATAACAAAATAAAAAGGGGGGTGGGGGGGGGGGGGTGCCTGTCGTGCTCTGAAATTACTGAATTCAGTGTTCAGGCCGGCAGGCTGTAGCGTGCCTAATCGGTAAACGAAGTGCTGTTCTTTGAGCTTGCGTTGATGTTCACTGGAACTGCAGCAATCCCAGGACAGAGACGAGAGCAGGGGGGAGTGTTGAAATGGCCAGCAACCGGAAGCTCGGAGTCATGCTTTCGGACTGAGCAGAGGTGTTCCGCAAAGCGGTCACCCAGTCTGCGTTTGGTTTCCCTCATGTAGAGGAGACCACATTGTGAGCTGCGAACACAGTGTACTAAATTGAAAGAAATACAAGTAAACCGCTGCATCACCTGAAAGGAGTGTTTGGGGTAAAGCTAAGGTCCCACAAATGGCAATGTGAAAATGACCAGATAATCTGCTTGAGGCAGAAACATTGGCTCAGGCTGAGAGCTAGTGTTGGAGGTGTGTCTTTCAGATGAGATGTTAAACTGAAGTCCTGCCTGCCTCCTCAGGTCGATTCTATGCCATGTTATCAAGAAGAACATGATGGGAGATCTCCCAGATTTTCTAGTCAACATTCATGATATCCTTAGCATTGAAAGGTTTTAGAGGGCTTAAAATTGGATAAATCCCCAGGCCCAGATTAGATGTATCCCAGGCTGCGATGTGAGGTAAGGGAGGAGATTGCAGGGGCTCTGAAACAAATTTTTCAGATCCTCTCTGGCCATAGGAGAAGTGCCAGAGGACTGGAGGACAGTGAATGTGGTACCATTATTCAAGAAGGGTAGTAGAGATAAACCAGGTAATTACAGGCCAGTGTGTCTAACGTCAGTGGTAGAGAAACTATTGGAATAAATTCTGAGGGACGGGATTAATCTTCATTTGGAGAGGCAGGGATTAATCGAGGATCGTCAGTATAGTTTTGTCAGGGGGAGATTATGTCCAACAAATTTGATTGAATTTTTCGAGGAGGTGACTAGGTGTGTAGATGAGGGTAAAGCGGTTGATGTAGTCTACATGGACTTCAGTAAGGCTTTTGATAAGGTCCCACATGGGAGATTGGTCAAGAAGGTAAGAGCCCATGGGATCCAGGGCAATTTGGCAAATTGGATCCAAAATTGGCATTGTGGTAGGAGACAGAGGGTGATGGTTGAGGGTTGTTTTTGCAATTGGAAGCAAGTGACCAGTGGTGCACAACAGGGATTGGTGCTGGGACTCTTGCTGTTTGTAGTGTACATTAATGATTTTGACGTGAATTTAGGAAGTATGATCAGTAAGTTCACAGATGGCATGAAAGATTGGTGGTGTCGTAAATTGTGAGGAGGATAGCCTTAGATTACAGGATGATCTAGATAGGCTGGTAAGGTGGGCAGAACAGTGGCAAATGGAATTTAATCCTGAGAAGTGTGAGATGATGCATTTTGGGAGGACTAACAAGGCAAAGGAATATACAATGGATGGTCGGACCCTAGGAAGTACAGAGGGTCAGAGGGACCTTGGTGTACTTGTCCATAGATCACTGAAGGCAGCAGCACAGGTAGATATGGTGGTTAGGAAGGCATACGGGATACTTGCCTTTGTTAGACGAGGCATAGAATACAAGAGCAGGGATGTTATGATGAAGCTGTATAAAACGCTAGTTAGGCCACAGCTTGAGTACTTTGCACAGTTCTGGTCGCCACACTCTCAGAAGGATGTGATTGCACTGGAGAGGGTGCAGAGGAGATTCACCAGGATGTTGCCTGGGCTGGAGCGTTTCAGCTATGAAGTGAAACTGGATAGACTAAGGTTGTGACGGGGGATCTAATTGAGGTAAACAAAATTATGAGAGGCACAGATAGGTTAGATAGGAAGAAACTTTTTCCCTTAGCGGAGGTATCAATAACCAGGGCATAGATTTAAGGTAAGGGGCATGAGGTTTAGAGGGGATTTGAGGAAAAAGATTTTCACCCAGAGGGTGGTTGGAATCTGGAACACAATGCCTGAAGGGATGGTAGAGGTAGGCACCCTCACAGCATTTAGATGAGCACTTGAAACACCATAGCATACAAGTGCTGGAAAATGGGATTAGAGGAGGTAGGCTTGATGGCCGGCGCAGACGTGGTGGGCCGAAGGGCTTGTTTCAGTGCTGTATAACTCCACGGCTCTATGACTCTATCCCTCGACCAACATTACAATGACATATTATCTGGTCTTTGCTGTTTGTTGGACTTTGCTATATGCAAATCAGCTGCTGTGTTTCCCTACATGACAAAAGTGACAATACTTCAATGGCTCTAAAGTGTTTTGGGAGGTTGTGAAGTGTGCTTTAGCAACACAAATTCCTTCTTCATCTCTTAATGGCCTTGCCTGCATCTTGACTATTATTAAATTCCCCATAGAAAGCTTTTTTGCTAACTTTTTCTCATACTCCCACTTTCCTTTTCTAATCTCTCTTTTGGTAGAATTTCTGTCCTTTAAGAATTGAATGCTTCAATATTTAGTTTCAAATTTAACCAAATCTGTTTATTCAAAGAAATATATCATAGAGCCCCAGCCTTCACTATAATCCTGTTTAGATATTGCCCATTGTTGTTCTATAGTTCTATTTACCATTTTTTCTTTCCATTTAATCTGGGCAATGCCACACTTTATCACCCTATAAACAGTTCCTTCCACCACCATCCCCCCACCCCATATCAAGTACCCTGCTCAACTTCTCTGTTCACATACTGAACCTATTTATACTAGGGGCCCCTATTTTCTAAATGTTGCTCTACTTTTCGGCCATGTATTTACTGTATTACTGTACTACTGATAGATTTGTGTAATTCTGATATTTTCTGTTTTATATAGATATCCTATGTTTTATTATCATTGGTAGTGAGCTGTACTTTCATTGGTTACATTTTTCCAATATACTGCCTCAACAACAGCAACAATTTATATAGCTCCTTTAATGTAAAAAAAACGCAGGAGTAATATAAAGCAAAATTTAACACCAAGCAACATAAGGCCGATGCCAAAAAACTTGGTCAAAGAAGTTTTAAGAAGCGCCTTAAAAGGAGGAAAGAGAGATGGAGAGGTTTACGAAGGGAATTCCAGAGATAAGGGCCTAGCCTCTATTTCAGTTTTTCGCAGACTAGGTTCCATTGAGACTTTCCAGGGAGCCCGCAAAATCATTAACCAGTGACTGGAGATGGGCTTGGTGTGAGTCAGGAGGTGTAGTGGAATGTGACCGCCACAAGTGCAGTGCAGAGTTGGTTGGCTGTCTCACCTTGGAGGGAAGAGCACATGGAGGAGTGCTGATAGTGACAGGTAGATCCTGAACAATCATGACAAGGTGGATGTGGAGAGGATGTTTCCTGTTGTGGGTGAGTCTGGAACTAGGGGTCACCCTTTTAGGACAGAGATGAGGAGATTTTTTTTCTCTGAGGGTTTTGCAACTTTGGAACTCTCTGCCTGAGAAGGTGGTGGAGGTGGGGTCATTGAATATTTTTAAGTCGGAGGTGGATAGATTCTTGTTAGGCAAGGGAATCAAAGGTTATCGGGGAGGAGGGGGGTTTGATGGGCGTGCGGAATTCAAAACACAAACAGATCAGCCATGATCTTATTGAATGGCTGAATGGCCTACTTCTCCAAATTCGTATGTTTGTAGGTTCGCAGTTACTAAGGCTGTTGGTGGGTGCCAGGTGAGTTTAGCCTTGTTCAAGAGAGGGGAGCTTTTTAAACATCTAGATATTTAGATGAGCAGTTGAAATGCCATAGCATACAAGGATACGGACCAAGTGCTGGAAAATGGGATTAGAATAGATAGGTGCTTGATGGCCAGCATGGACACAATGGGCCAAAGGGCCTGTTTCTGTGATCTATAAGTAAGCCTCTATGACTTTAAGTACTTAAACTCAAAAGAAAGTGCACCAAAGTACAAGTTGACCCAGGTTTATAAAGTATTATAATTTAAATTTTGGTGTTGGGGGAGGACCATAATTACTAACAAAATGACTCCTGACAACGCAGTGGCCCGCTGACGTCATCAGCGCGCTCCAAGATGCACATATGCACAAACGGTCTGTTGCCGCTCGCTGAGATGCTGCACATGAGCAGCCTATGTCTTGCCTTGCCAGGACAAACAGGCGCATGTGCAGAAAAATGATCTCCACCACCCCCCCCTCTCGGCCACTCACTGCTCGTTCCTTCCCCCCGCTCTCCGGCTGCTTGCTCTGCGCTCCCCCTCTCCCCTCCAGACGCTAGATCTAGGCTGCGCCACTTCCTTCCTCTCGGCCACTCGTTCCGCCCGAAGAAGCAAAGCGTGCCGGAGAGTGGGATGGTGGGGGGTGCGGGGAGTGAGAGGCTGGAGAGATGGCACTGAAACCTCACAGAATTACGGAGGGTGTGCAACATTGTCAGAGGTGCTGTCCTGATGAGACCGTGTATGAAACATGTCCATTGCGAGCTGTCCGGGGTTGAAGTTGTTTTTCTGTGATAAATTGAACAGCGCCATCTTTAATCCTGGCAGCAGCCTTAACGTCGCAGAAAGCGACGTTTAAGTGGATGAGGCTGTATTTGCGCATGTGCTAGTGCAGCTCCACCTAGTGGTTGCGTTGTACTAGCAAACGCAGCCAATTACTGATCCATTTGAAAAGGGGTTCTTCAACCCAAAACAGACCCCATTGCACCGGCTCTGAGCCAGGTTAATGTACGCATGTGCACTGGATCATCCGGGTTGACCTTTGACCCAGCCTCCAAATCCCGCGATATTTGCCGCATCGGAAACAAGACTGATCCTTTTTAGCGAGAGCGGGTGAAGATGGTGGGTGTTGGTAGATGGCGGTGCTGAGAGAATGTGATACAATCATTGTGAATCCGCTCTCAGATTAACACCACGGTTGCTATATCGCTGATAGTATTATAGACCGGGGTTTAAACTATGATGGTCGCTGTTTATTTTTTTTGACAATTTTACTTTTATACTAGTAGATGGGGGTGACAATTTCTGTAGGCCTCAGGCTGTTTAATAAAGTGGCCGTAGCAATTACTGTGTAACATTGGTAAAGAGTTATTTTAAAATTGGCCCTGGTACGTTTTTATTGGGCGTGTGGTGGGTTAAGAGCCGGTGGCTTTAGCGCCTTTTGTCAGAACCAGCTTGCTTTGAAATTGTGAATTTTAACGCTGGGATCAAGCCCCTGTGTCTGGACTCCCCGAAGCAACATCAAACAGGCTGCACCGGGCGGATTCTGGGAACTTTGTGTAATACTTAAAGAAATATAATCGTGCTTTCAACAGCGAGCTGTTAAGGGGAGTGAGAATTGATTGCAAGAGCAATTTTTTAACACAGGAAATTGGGAGAGTTGATAGTTTTAATAGATGTATTTTACAACATACTATTCAATAATTCCTTCTAGAAAAGTATATTTCCCCCAATGAACCAACCAAATGACTTTTCCCCCCCTAATGTGGTTTAAACTAGGACAAGGGGTGTCTATGTCTCTGTAATTTTATATGTATTTTAATAGGCTGACCAAGTAGAACAGAAGAAGAAAAGGACTTTCAGGAAATTTACCTACAGAGGTGTTGATCTGGATCAGCTCCTTGATATGTCTTAGTAAGTTGCATTGTGTTAAATAATTTCTGTTGTGTCAGATTTATAGAGGAATACGCTGTGGCCATGCTATGTTTTTGGTTTCTAGAAAATGTTCAGAATGCAGTGTGCTAAGTTGATTTTATGTGTTTCAACTTTGCTGGTGTGAAACAATATGATTTCAAATTTTGAGGATGGGGGACTGTTGAGATCACTGCAGCCTCCCTGTCCTAACTTTGGTTACATTGTGACTTTTACCCAAGGAGATCATTGCTATTCCAGTTGAAAAAAAGACTTGCATTTATGTAGTGTTTTTTTACAACCACTGGATGTCTCAAAGCACTTTGCAGCCAATTAAAGCAGCACTTTTAAAGTGTAGTCACTGTCGTAATGTAGGAAAAGCAGCTTCCGATTTGCAAACAAAAAGCTCCCACAAACAGCATTGTGGGAAAGACCAGATAATCTGTTCTGGTGATATTAATTGAGGGATAAATATTTTTTTTTTTATTTAGAGATACAGCACTGAAACAGGCCCTTCGGCCCACTGAGTCTGTGCCGACCATCAACCACCCATTTATACTTTCTTTGGCCTCCTTATCTCGAGAGACAATGGGTAAGCGCCTGGAGGAGGTCAGTGGTGTGTGGAGCAGCGCCTGGAGTGGCTATAAAGGCCAATTCTAGAGTGACAGGCTCTTCCGCAGGTGCTGCAGAAAAATTTGATTGTCGGGGCTGTTACATAGTTGGCTCTTCCCTTGCGCCTCTGTCTTTTTTCCTGCCAACTGCTAAGTCTCTTCGATTCGCCACACTTTAGCCCCGCCTTTATGGCTGTGCGCCAGCTCTGGCGAACGCTGGCCATTTATACTAATACCACATTAATCCCATATTCCTACCACATCCCCTCAATTCCCCTACCACTACTTACACTAGGGGTAGTTTACAATGGCCAATTTACCTATCAACCTGCAAGTCTTTGGCTCTGGGAGGAAACCGGAGCACCTGGCAGAAACCCACGCGGTCACAGGGAGAACTTGCAAACTCCGCACAGGCAGTACCCAGAACTGAACCCGGGTCGCTGGAGCTGGGAGGCTGCGGTGCTAACCACTGTGCTGCCCAGGACAATGGAGATAACCCCCCCGCTTTTCAAAATAGTGCCATGGGATCATCTTCGTTCACCGGAGAGAGCAGATGGGGCCTTGGTTTAAAGTCTCATCCGAAAGAGGGCATCTCTGTCAGTACAGCACTCCCTCAGTACTGCACTGGAGTGTCAGCCTTGATGTTTGTGCTCAAATCTTGGAGTGGCGCTTGAACCCAGAATCTTCTCAGAGGTGAGAGTGCTGCCAACTGAGTCACGGGTGACACAATAAAAATGTTTAATGATGTGTGCATATACAGAAATAAAGTTAACAAATAGAGAAATCTATATGGACAGGAATGTCAGTTGAAAATGAAATGTATATGCTGGTATTCATTGCTATCTATGGAGTCTTGTGCACTTTTGTGGTAGTGTGAAATAATCTGAGATGTTTGAGAAATATACCAGGCATGTTATTTTCTGAGCTATGACGTGCTGATTATAACTTGTTTGCATCTGCCTCAGTTATATGTTGCTGCTGTGTAGTGAATTCAGAGTTTTGAAATTACAGCAGCATTTTGTATTTAAAAGAACAGCTGCTTGTACAATTGTTCAGAGATCCCATTGGTCATTGTGTCTAACTGTAGACCTTCCTGGATAGACATGACGGCAGACTGAAAACTAACTAACATCCTGGCCAATGCCTGAAAAAATATGTTTGTGGGAGATTTGAAGTTGTGCACCAGACAGATGTATGTGCAATTTTCCTTCTCACCGGAGAGAAAAGGCTAGCTACTGTGGAAAATCAAGAATGTGCACCCTTATTCTATGACTTCGTAGTGTAGCATATGTCTTTATTTTCCTCTCAAAGGCTGTGAGAGCACTAGAAACAAAGCTTGAAGAAAATTCAACAGTTTGCTGTCTGCAAGATGACTCCTCCAGTGAAGTGGTCCCTCAGTACCGCACTGAAATGTTAGACTACATGCTCACATTCCGGACTGGGGCTTGAACCCACAGCTTTCTATCTCCGATGAATGCTGCCATCTGATCCTGGCTCTGAGTACCAATATATGCTGTGCTTCTAAGGTGTTATATAAGTCTGGTTTTAGTGAATTTGAAAATGCTTGAGTATCCAGACCTGCCTAATCCTATTGCAAACCGCAGTAAACCTCCATTCTGCTTCAGTGAGCCAATAGTTTGGAATTGAAAAGTCTGAGTATTTGTTATTGTTTTCAGTGAACAACTTATGCAGTTGTGTTGTGCCCGTCAGCGGAGGCGTTTGAACAGAGGTCTGCGCCGCAAACAGCAGTCTCTCCTAAAAAGGCTGCGCAAGGCCAAGAAAGAAGCTCCACCAATGGAAAAACCAGAGGTTGTCAAGACTCACCTTCGTGACATGGTTATCCTCCCAGAGATGGTTGGCAGCATGGTTGGTGTGTACAATGGCAAAACCTTCAACCAGGTTGAAATCAAGGTAAGGTGAATTTTCCCATGACCTTCTAGTAATTTTTAAAATATTTTGTATGTACAGAATACAACAGCAAAGGCCTCTTTTATGATCTTTGAGCTCATGCTGCATTATATTGGTATGCATTACCACTAGGGACAGTGATGTAATCATAGAATGGTACAGCACAGGAGGCCATTTGGCCCATTGTGCCTGTGCTGCTGTTCGGAGCTATTCAATTAATCCTACCCCTGCTCTTTTCCCATAGCCCTGTATTTTTTTTTCCATTCAAGTATTTATCTAAACAGTGAAGCCAACTATGAACTTCCTATGTTGCTAGAGCTAACTCAACATAAAAAGGAAGCACTAATCAGAGCCAGAGTGAACCTGAGGCAATAAAATGTACCCCATTGGCTAGTTATAGAAAAGGGAGGATGAGCTGCCTGGCTTTTAGATATGTGGCACAGGAAAGAATTAAAGGGACAGTAGCAGCGTGGATACGAAATTGGTGGAGTGACAAGAAACAGACTAGATTTTGGAAGGTTTTTTTAGGTAGGAAAGGTTTGTAGAGGAGTTCCCCAGAGGTCAGCGTTGGGGCCCTTGCTCTTCCTGATGTATATTCATGACCTAGACCTTGGTGTACAGAGCACAATTTCAAAATTTGCTGATGATACAAAACTTGGAACAATTGTGAATTGTAAGGAGGATAGTGTAGAACTTCAAAAGGACATAGACAAGTTGGTGGAATGGGCGGACAGGTGACAGATGAAGTTCAATGTGAAGAAATGTAAAGTGATTCATTTTGGTAGGAAGAACATGGTGAAACAATATAACATAAAGGGTGCAAGAGCAGAGGACTTGGGAGGTATATGTGCATGAGTCATTGAAGGTGGCAGGACAGGTTTCGAGAGCAGTTAATAAAGCATACAGTGTCCTAGGCTTTATTAATGGGAGCATAGAGTACAAGAGCAAGGCGGTTATGTTCAATTTGTATAAGACACTAGTTCAGCCTCCACTGGTGAATTGTGTCCAGTTGTGGGTGCCGCACTTTAGGAAAGATGTGAAGGCATTGGAGAGAGTGCAGAATGGTTCCAGGGATGAGGAACTTCGGGTATGAAGACAGATTGGAGAAGTTGGGACTGTTTTCCATGGAGAAGAGAAAGCTGAGAGGAGATTTGATGGTATTCAAAGTCATGAGGGTCTGGACAGAGTAGATGGGGAAAAACTGTTCCTACTTGTGAAAAGATTGAGAACGAAAGGGTACAGGTTTAAAGTGATTGGCAAAAGCAACATGAGGAAAAACTTCTTCACGCGGCGAGTGGTTAGGATCTGGAATGCACTGCCTGAGAGTGTGGTGGAGGCAGGTTCAGTTGAGGCATTCAAAAGGGAATTAGACTGTTATTTGAAAAGGAAGAATGCAGGGTTGCGGGGGAATGGCATTAGGTGAATTGCTCATTTGGAGAGCCGGTGCGGACGATGGGCCAAATGGCGGCCTCCTGTGCTGTAACAATTCTGAGAAGAGAGTAAAAAGAACTAAGCATGTGTTTCTGTATTGCATTGCTATGTACATGTGGCATTGGTTCTTGTGTTGCAGGTGGCAAACGTAAATGTTTTGCTTTGTTGACGTCTTCGGGTCTTCTGACATCAGGAAAGAGCTACAGACTGAAACCTAAGCTTGCCATGGCATATCCCTAATTATTGGCACAAGAATCTGAAATATACCCACAGCATTAAAAAAAAATCTTGTGCTTAGATTTCTGAATGGATGTTTCCATTTTCCAGTGTGATGGACTTTATTCAGTAAAAAATCTTTATCTATATAATGAACTTTCTGCCTCTGGACTGCCATCTTCAGATGGCTAAATGTTGTATATCTGATGCCATTTGCACTGAAAGTTTCCACGAAGAGCCTGCAAATGATTGTGATTCATTCAAGCCATTTGCTACTAAGCCCTGACCACCACATGCACTTCACTCTTATAACTGGACTGTAAATGCAATGGGTAAGAGTAATTCTGATCCCTAAAATGGCTGCCTGTGTGAATCGAAGCAGATCAAATTAGAAATTTATATAATGTCATCATTTACCTAAACATTCACTTGCTCCACCACCAGTGTACCCTGGCTGCAGCATGTACTTTCTGCAGGATGCACTGCAGCATCTCTCCAAGGCTTCTTTGGCTGCATCTCCCAAACCTTTGCCAACCAGCATGACATGGGAGCACCAATGCCTCCAAGTTTCCCTCCACATTGCACATTATTCCCAATGTGGATATATATTGTCATTCCTTCAACGTTGCTGGTTCAAAATCGTGGGACTCCATAGCTAACAGCACTGGGAGAATCCTCACACAGACTGTGGCAGTTGAAGATGAATGCTCACCATGACTTTGTCAAGGACAACTTGGGATATGCAATAAATGCTGAACTTGCTAGTGATATCTACATCCTGAGAATGTTTTTTTTTTAAAAAAAAAGTCCCCTTAACCCAATTTTCTTTGCCTCCTGTGCTTATAGACAGCATGCTTATGATTTGCCCCAAGCCATTTGCCAGTCTATACCAGTGGGTTTTAAAATCTCCCATTTGGTATATTGGAATGATTCTGCAAACCAGTGCCAGTGTAGCTATCCAAAAGAAAGCTGCAGTTCATTGCACAAAAATATTTTTTTTATTGGTATATACAAAGTGAAATGCTAATTCAGGAAATCTGATAATGGATAGACTGAATCTGACCAATGTGGAATTCTCTGCTGCAAACTATTATAAATCCACATATACTTTAAAAGGGGGAAAAAAAGTAGTTGGTGGTTAAAAAGGTATGGAGAGTGGGAGTAGTCCTTTTGGATGATGGAGAAAAACATAGGTGCAGGTTTGATGGGGTGCCTGCCCTGTTTCTTTGAGCATTCTATTTCTGGGATGGAGGGAGCAGCCTAGGTGATTGCCTCTTGCTCAATTATAACATAAGCAAAGATACTATTGTGTGGAGCTGTTGCTGATGTAATTCTCTGATCAGTGTGGTATAGTGTGTAGGAGCTTTCTGCCTACTGTCAGGTAAAGCCCCCAGCTACCAAGACTGAGGCACCCATTATTTCGCCAAATGAACGTTAGAACTTAAAAGTGCAAGCTCCTGACTGGAAAGACCTTTTTGCATATCAACAGACGGTGTTGAAACAATGGGGATCCAGTAGTTGCTTCCCCAATATGCAGAAGTGGTCAGACCAGTTTTAGTCACATGACTAACTGGCTGTTGCAGAGAGTTTGAACTACCAACAAACGATTTTGAAGAGAACGCGTGTGCTCATGGACTGAGAACATCTCTCCTGTCTGCCAGCCTTCATCTCTTCCCATGGAACTGAATCTTATGAAAACACACACAACTCGCGAAGAAGGTTTTCTCCGTGAACAAGGTTTTAAGAAGACTACTGGGCCCCAACGAAACTCAAGACCATATCTTCAATGAAGGACTAGGGAGTGCTCGAGAAACAGTAACATGATATTGCCTCAAACTGTTCTACTTGTCTTTTCTGCCCCTATCTGCATGTTTATATCGCATGCTAGCATGGGCGCGTTGTATATCCATAGGCGTGAACCGTATTGGAGTTTAAGGTTTAATAAAGTTCATCTTTCTTCTTTAAAGCAAAGACAGCCTGTTTGTGCTCATTTCTTTGTCATATAATTGGAAAGCTGTGAACGAGGATTCACGAAGGGGGAGTTCGAAACACTGTTAAAACTTCAACCCTGTTACAATAAGACCAGGTGAAGATAGATGCCTTTCTCACCTGGTCATATCACTACAAAAAATTGGAATCCCTCTTGATCTTTGCTGGTTGTAATTAGTGTGGAGCCCTGGCAAGTGGCTTTTAACACCAGTGATGTGCATTACTGTATAAAACCTATTTCCTGATTTACTTATGTGGCATAACAGGCTGTTAAGTATCGGTTTAGCTAATACATGTGGATAAGTAACTTGTGTATTCCACAATACAAGTAATAGTAACTGAAAACAAGTCAATTCATTAATACTAATATATTAAACCCCACATATTCAATAAAACTCAACTACATTGTGTTTATCAGAAGCAGAGGTAAATAAGGGATGGCAGGACCTTTCCATAACTTCATTTTAAATTTACACAGCTACTGTTTGAAATTTAAATCTCATCCTTGCCAGCCATTTTGATCCCTGCAGTCAGCAGGAAACTTATCAACTTCAGCTGGTTCTGTACTGAGTAACATGGATCAGCATCTTGGGCGCTGAACAAAAAGCCCTGTTCCTTCATTGGCGAAAGAGATATTTGCATTCTAGTGCAGAGTGTCCTCTGGTGAAAGCATTTTCTCTGGCTGTTAGGCTGCTGGTTTAAAAGGAAAAGGGTTTGTTTTCGCCCTCTGCAAAGGTAAGTAAAAGTTTCAAAATCCATAAAATGTAATGTCAGTCAGAGCAGATAGGCAGTAAAGCAGTTGACCTTGTTAATCCAGAACAAGTTAATTGCATTCAGTTGGGAGAAACCTAACTAGTCACTGTCTATTCATGACTGCACAATTTTTACCTATTTTGTGCGATGTTTTATTTGTCACATATAAACAACATGACTGGCTTTTACATTTCTGCTCCTTCTGCTTTCCCTCGTGTCTAGCACATGGTGCCATATTATTTATAAATTCAATATAATTATAGCTGTTCTAAAGACCGGATGACTTGTGGATTCTCTCCTTTGAAAAGTGGGGGAGATTATGAGCAGCAATTTAATTTTGTTTTGTTGGACATTGGAAAGGTGAAGGCATGTATACAAATCACAATTCTATTTGGTACACTAGGATCTTGATATTGAAACAGTTTGCCTGTTAACTTGATTCATCCCTTTTTAATGGAAAGATTACTAAATGTTAGTCTAGTCCAGCTGCATCCTGAATACTCCGTTATAGTTGCAGAGCTTAATTTACGTTGCATGCAATTCTTTGATTTTGACCTGTTAGTTTATTTGGTTAATTTTGCTACTTTTTCCTTTTTCAGCCTGAAATGATTGGCCATTATCTTGGAGAGTTCTCCATCACCTACAAGCCTGTCAAGCACGGCAGACCTGGTATCGGTGCCACTCACTCCTCCAGATTCATCCCTCTGAAGTAAACAGTTTACGATGGAAAGGCTGTGTAAATAAAACTCATCCCCAGTACAGTTTGACTTGGAGTGCTTATTCTTCAGATTTAGTAGCTTTCCCAACTCCTCGCAATACTATGCAATGGGCTAAAATCTAAAGATTTTGTTTGTATGAATGTATTTATCATGCATTGTCAGTTTTCCCTATGCATAGAATTGATGCAAAAATTTAAACACATATTTTGCCTTAATCATTTTAGATCTTTTTATGCTTTTGAGAAGTTCAGGGCAACTTGCAAAATTTAAATCGTTCTGAAACGTGTTTCAGGGCATTTATGCAAACTGGACCAGGCTGATGACTTCTCAGCTTTGTCTTTCACATTGGGTGAGTTGGGCATTCAGCCAGCAGCCCAATTCTGTCCAGCTACATTGAACAGATCTGTAGGGGGTAGATTTAATGAATTGGTGAGATTAGGTGGATGTGCTGACATCAACTTCAGAATTCCTTGCGTTCTGTTCTGTCTTGGAGAGCTCTGCATTAGGATGCTAATTCGTAAAATCTTTGAAATAGTAAAAATTGCTGGGTAAAGGAATTTGCCTTGAGTGGGAAAAATTGGGAGGAGAACAAAATAGTTGAAAGAAACAATGTACAATAGGGATTGGCACTGAGGAATGTTGAAAGGTGAAAGCTGTAGTCTGAGCTTGGACCCAAACAGTTGGGTGCAGTATATTCTAAATGGCATTTTCTTGTTCCAACTTAATTCATTGCATAGCCTCACCAAATGGTGGAAGTAATTCAGATCCAGTTGATCTGACCTCTCTTCCAGACAGGATGTCATCTTGGTCACTTCAAAGGTTGATGACATTCCCAAGAGTAGATTGTGATTTCTTTTGGGGGTTGAGTGCTGGTGGGCGGTGGGAGCAGGGTTGAAGAAAACTGGAGGTGTGGGGATCCTGTCCAGCCCTATCCAGTCAATTTGAATTTCCTCATTCCTTGTGTAGCAGTTTTTTCTACTTTACACAGGAACTTAGAAAGGATGCTGGGTTTCTCGTGGTGCTGTTTATTGGTGGTTGTGACCCTGTAGCTGATGAAGTTCTGGCAAAAAAAGTCAGTCGGTGGTTAAGTTATAAAACTTTAATGCCTTCATACAAAACAATTTACAAGCAGAGTGGGAACAAACAGTATAATAAACGTAGGTGTGCGTTCTCATCCTAACTAAAAGAAAGAAAATACTTAAATACTTGCTCAGCAAGTTGGAATTTTTCCCTCCTTTATTGGCCTTTTTACTGCACCTTCTAAGGTAATCTCTAGTGTAATTCTTGATATGTCTATTCAGTACAGTGTGTCAGCAACTCGTCTGCAGCATTCTTTTGAACGCACTAACTGCATTATTTTCATCTTGTGTGCAGTTTTGGTCTCCTTATCTGAGGAAGGATGCTCTTGCTATAGAGGGAGTGCAGCGAAGGTTTACCAGACTGATTCCTGGGATGGTGGGATTGACTAATGAGGAGAGATTGAGTCAGTTAGGATTATATTTGCTGGAGTTCAGAAGAGTGAAGGGGAATCTCATAGAAACCTATAAAATACTAACAGGACTTGATGGGGTAGATGCAGGAAGGATGTTCCCGATGGTGGGGGAGTCCAGAACCAGGGGTCATAGTCTAAGGATACAGGGTAAACCTTTCAAGACTGAGATTAGGAGAAATTTCTTCACCCAGAGAGTGGTGAACCTGTGGAATTGGCTACCACAGAAAGCAGTTGAGGCAAAAACATTGTATGTTTTCAAAAAGGAGTTAGATATAGCTTTTGGGTCTAAAGGGATCAAAAGGTATGGGGCGAAAGCGGGAACAGGCTACTGAGTTGAATGATCAGCCATGATAATGAATGGTCTACTCCTATTTTCTATGTTTCTATCTTATTGTTTGGGTAATCTTTAACTCTTCCCCTCTATCTTGTGCATCAAAGTGCCTTTATTTTTTCTCTGAGTTATCTGTGTTTTACACCCATCTTTACATTAATAATCCTGGCTTCCTTTCTGCCGTTGCTATCTTATTACCTTTCCTCATTTTCTGTATCCTATATTGACTTCCTCACACATCATAACACTGATCGGAATTACTAGTACTACACTTGTGCTATCACCGATCTCATCTGAAATAAATTTACACCAGTTTCCACCTCCCACCATTATTTCCTAGTTTCTTGATTACCTGTTCCATTTGCTTAGTATCTTGTAAATGTGCACGATATGTTTTTTCTGAGGTGCACTTTCTGTGGACTATGAATTTCTGACTGAAGGATAGAGGGTATAAATGTCCAATGTTAGATCACTTGTGAGTAAACTTATAGAATCCATAGGACAAGTTGCAATAAGCAAATGCTGAGAAAGGCATGATCTAAACAAGGATTTGTAAAGAACAATTGTCTAATGAATTTTGTTTTGGGGGGAGACCATGGAGATTAGGAAAAGCTGAGTAAATGTAAATATGAGTCTTTAGATGTTTGCATAGAGACTTGTTACAAAAATGAAGGCTCGTATTAAATGGAATGTGTGTATAGTAAGCTGGCTAGAGGGCATGAGCAGAGGATGTTCTTCCACATTGGTTGGGTAGTGGTGTGCCACAGGGATGTGTGTTATGACTTGTCTAACATTTGGACAGACACAAGCTATCAAATTTTGTTGATGCCAAATTAGGTGAGACATTGTATTCAATAAAAATGGAGATTGTAAAAGGAAATCTACGTTGGAAATGGGCATAAAGGGAGCAGATGCAGTTCAGTATAGAAAACTAATGCAGTCCATTTTTGGTGGGATAGGATGAAAGGAAGTATAAAACTTAAATGGAAACTTCGAGTAAAGGAACACAGGGATTTTTAGATTTATTAATTGAATTCAAATTTTGCCATGTGCCATGGTGGGATTCAAGCCCATGGCCCCAGACCTGGGCCTCTGGATTACTAGTTCAGTGACATTACCACTATGCCATTGCCTCCAGATACAGATGGGAGTACAGATAAATGGGATTCTGGCTTTCATATATAGGCACATTGCATAAAACTGCATGTAAATTTGCAGAAGACATTAGGTCAGAGTTGGAATATTGCGCACATTTCTGAAGGAGATTAGAGCCACAGGAGGAAGACAGTAAAGATTCACTAATGTCTGAAGTGAGGGTTTACTGCTCACTGGAACAGATCTTATGGAAGGGATCTAACACTTAAAATTAACATTAAGAGGGTGAATCGAGATATTGCTGTAAGATTGTGTGTTTAGGGATGTTGACTAGCTTTTGACCCACAAGATACAAACTCTGGCTTCTTGATCAAGATAGAGAATTTATTAAGTACAGCAGGAATATACAAGCAATACTGAAAACCAATGGCAGTAGTTATACAGCAGGATATAGGGTATCCTCAGTCCTTGCCTTCTGAGCTGCTGTGGTGCCATTTCCTTTCTTGAGGTGTTGATTGTAGGTTAGTTTCTTGAATTGGTGCGTGCTGAGTTGTCCCAGCACCTGCCATTTATGGCCCCTCCCTCAGTGTTCCTTCCATATTCGGTTATAATCCACCTTCACCCTTTGGTCAGGTTTAACCTCACCCTCTGTATATTGTCCTCCCTTGATTAGAATCATAGAAAGTTTAAGGTATAACAAGAGGCCAGTTGGTTCATCGTGTCTGCCGGCTGAAAAACAATCTACCTATTCTAATCACACCTTCCAGCATTTGGTTTGTAGCCCTGCAGATTACGTCACTTGAGTTATTCTTTAGTTTAGTTTAGAGATACAGCACTGAAACAGGCCCTTCGGCCCACCGAGTCTGTGCCGACCATCAACCACCCATTTACACTCATCCTACACTAATCCCATTTTCCTACCACATCCCCACCTGTCCCTATATTTCCCTACCACCTACCTATACTAGGGGCAATTTATAATGGCCAATTTACCTACCAACCTGCAAGTCTTTTGGCTTGTGGGAGGAAACCGGAGCACCCGGAGAAAACCCACGCAGACACAGGGAGAATTTGCAAACTCCACGCAGGCAATACCCAGAATTGAACCCGGGTTGCTGGAGCTGTGAGGCTGCGGTGCTAACCACTGTGCCACTGTGATAGCCCTAGTGATTAGTTTATAGTGATCAGATTACAGCAGATATGACCCTACCCTCTGTACATTGTTTTTGCAGACAGTTTGATGGCCTGAGTCATTTCACACAATGGGAATGTTTGCTGTTAATTCAAGTCTTGAATGGTGTTACGGCCAGGTGAGAAAGGAGTCTCTGGTTCCTCTCAGCTTTTTCCTGGTTTAGTCGTAACGGTTTAACTTTTAAAATAGTGTTTTTGGCTTCCCCTCTGAATCCTTGCTCACTGCTCTCTAATTGTGACTGAGTCTATCTTAGTAAATGTACAAAGGGCATCCTGTTTCATAACTCTACTTCTGCTATTGTTGCAATAAACATTGCCTCCTCCCATCTCCCTAATATAGTATACCAATATACATTTAACATGATTCTAAACACAAAGTCCACAACTTATATCGCCATGTATTAGATTAAAACTATATATATGTACATACATACCAAGTATAGCTACTTCTGAACATATCTGCAACATAATTTAAAATCGTTCTAATTAAAAACATAGCATCTCATGAGAGTTTTATCAGACTATAACTTTTTTTTTTTAGAATTAGAATATTACAGCGCAGTACAGGCCCTTCGGCCCTCGATGTTGCGCCGATCATCTGACCTACACTATTCCATTTTCATCCATATGTCTATCCAATGACCACTTAAATGCCCTTAAAGTTGGCGAGTCTACTACTGTTGCAGGCAGGGCGTTCCACGTCCCTACTACTCTCTGTGTAAAGAAACTACCTCTGACATCTGTCCTATATCTTTCACCCCTCAACTTAAAGCTATGTCCCCTCGTGTTTGCCATCCTCATCCGAGGAAAAAGACTCTCACTATCCATCCTATCTAACCCTCTGATTATCTTGTATGTCTCTATTAAGTCACCTCTCCTCCTCCTTCTCTCTAACGAAAACAACCCCAAGTCTCTCAGCCTTTCCTCGTAAGACCTTCCTTCCATACCAGGCAACATCCTAGTAAATCTTCTCTGCACCCTTTCCAAAGCTTCCACATCCTTCCTATAATGCGGTGACCAGAACTGCACGCAATACTCCAGGTGCGGCCTCACCAGAGTTTTGTACAGCTGCATCATGACCCCGTGGCTCTGAAACTCGATCCCCCTACTAATAAAGGCTAACACACCATATGCCTTCTTAACAGCCCTATTAACCTGGGTAGCAACTTTCAGGGATTTATGGACCTGGATACCAAGATCTCTCTGCTCATCTACACTACCAAGAATCTTCCCATTAGCCCAGTACTCTGCATTGCTGTTACTCCTTCCAAAGTGAATCACCTCACACTTCTCCGCATTAAACTCCATTTGCCATCTCTCAGCCCAGCTCTGCAGCCTATCTATGTCCCTCTGTACCCTACAACACCCTTCGACACTATCCACAACTCCACCGACCTTCGTGTCATCCGCAAATTTACTAACCCACCCTTCTACACCCTCATCCAGGTCGTTTATAAAAATGACAAACAGCAGTGGCCACAAAACAGAACCTTGCGGTACACCACTAGTAACTAAACTCCAGGATGAACATTTGCCATCAACCACCACCCTCTGTCTTCTTTCAGCTAGCCAATTTCTGATCCAAAGCTCTAAATCACCTTCAACCCCATACTTCCGTATTTTCTGCAATAGCCTACCGTGGGGAACCTTATCAAACGCCTTACTGAAATCCATATACACCACATCCACGGCTTTACCCTCATCCACCTGTTTGGTCACCTTCTCGAAAAACTCTAAGGTTTGTGAGGCACGACCTACCTTTCACAAACACCACCTATAGCTACTTCTGAACATATCTGCAACACCTTGTATAAATTCATCCAACAGATAAAATATGGCAGAGGTTAACCCTTTAGTTCCTACATTGCAAAAGTCATGAGGAAGAACACAATTTTATTATCACTAAATGATTTTTCTTTATGCTCCTGTGCTCGGTGACCTACATTGACTCCCAGTTAAGGAATGCCTCAATTTTACAATTAGCATCCCTAGTTTCAAATTTTGCCATTGCTTCACCCTTCCCTATCTCTCTCGCCATCTCCTGCCCTACAAACCTCAGATATCTGTGTTCCTCCAACTCTTATGCATCACTGATTGCAGTGGTTTCACTACTGCTGAATGTGCCTTCAGCTACCAAAGCCCTAAGTTCCATCAGTTCCCTCCCTAAAGCTCTCTGCCCCTCTTTCCTCTAAGATGCTCCTTAAAACCTACATCTTTGTCCAAACATTTGGTAGTCTGTTCTAATATATTATGCACCTAGGTGTAAAATGTTGTTTGATGATGCTTCTGTGAAGCACCTGGAGCTGTTTTACTATGTTAAAGCTGCTATATAAATAGCTTTATCAAAAGGAAATTGGGTAGATATTTAAAAAGCAACAATAAAATGTGGTGAGAAGGCATGGAAGTCATGTTGTCATTTCTGAGTAGACATCACTTTTTGTACCCATTCCTCAGCTTTTATTGATGCCTGAAAGCCTATCCTACTAGCTACTCGTTCCACCAATCTCTCCCTTTCATCATCACCAATTATTGTAACCATTCACTTTCCTCTTCAAGTGCACCATTCCACAGCTCCCTGCTACTCAACCTGATTGCCAGCCTTCGTACATAATTAACCCTTGTGTGATACTCCACCACGCCTCCATTTCTCATTCTTTTGGGCCTCCTTATCTCGAGAGACAATGGATACGCGCCTGGAGGTGGTCAGTGGTTTGTGAAGCAGCGCCTGGAGTGGCTATAAAGGCCAATTCTGGAGTGACAGGCTCTTCCACAGGTGCTGCAGAGAAATTTGTTTGTTGGGGCTGTTGCACAGTTGGCTCTCCCCTTGCGCCTCTGTCTTTTTTCCTGCCAACTACTAAGTCTCTTCGACTCGCCACAATTTAGCCCTGTCTTTATGGCTGCCCGCCAGCTCTGGCGAATGCTGGCAACTGACTCCCACGACTTGTGATCAATGTCACACGATTTCATGTCGCGTTTGCAGACGTCTTTATAACGGAGACATGGACGGCCGGTGGGTCTGATACCAGTGGCGAGCTCGCTGTACAATGTGTCTTTGGGGATCCTGCCATCTTCCATGCGGCTCACGTGGCCAAGCCATCTCAAGCGCCGCTGACTCAGTAGTGTGTATAAGCTGGGGATGTTGGCCGCTTCAAGGACTTCTGTGTTGGAGATATAGTCCTGCCACCTGATGCCAAGTATTCTCCGAAGGCAGCGAAGATGGAATGAATTGAGACGTCGCTCTTGGCTGGCATACGTTGTCCAGGCCTCGCTGCCGTAGAGCAAGGTACTGAGGACACAGGCCTGATACACTCGGACTTTTGTGTTCCGTGTCAGTGCGCCATTTTCCCACACTCTCTTGGCCAGTCTGAACATAGCAGTGGAAGCCTTACCCATGCGCTTGTTGATTTCTGCATCTAGAGACAGGTTACTGGTGATAGTTGAGCCTAGGTAGGTGAACTCTTGAACCACTTCCAGAGCGTGGTCGCCAATATTGATGGATGGAGCATTTCTGACATCCTGCCCCATGATGTTCGTTTTCTTGAGGCTGATGGTTAGGCCAAATTCATTGCAGGCAGACGCAAACCTGTCGATGAGACTCTGCAGGCATTCTTCAGTGTGAGATGTTAAAGCAGCATCGTCAGCAAAGAGGAGTTCTCTGATGAGGACTTTCCGTACTTTGGACTTCGCTCTTAGACGGGCAAGGTTGAACAACCTGCCCCCTGATCTTGTGTGGAGGAAAATTCCTTCTTCAGAGGATTTGAACGCATGTGAAAGCAGCAGGGAGAAGAAAATCCCAAAAAGTGTGGGTGCGAGAACACAGCCCTGTTTCACACCACTCAGGATAGGAAAGGGCTCTGATGAGGAGCCACCATGTTGAATTGTGCCTTTCATATTGTCATGGAATGAGGTGATGATACTTAGTAGCTTTGGTGGACATCCGATCTTTTCTAGTAGTCTGAAGAGACCACGTCTGCTGACGAGGTCAAAGGCTTTGGTGAGATCAATGAAAGCAATGTAGAGGGGCATCTGTTGTTCACGGCATTTCTCCTGTATCTGACGAAGGGAGAACAGCATGTCAATAGTCGATCTCTCTGCACGAAAGCCACACTGTGCCTCAGGGTAGACGCGCTCGGCCAGCTTCTGGAGCCTGTTCAGAGCGACTCGAGCAAAGACTTTCCCCACTATGCTGAGCAGGGAGATTCCACGGTAGTTGTTGCAGTCACCGCGGTCACCTTTGTTTTTATAGAGGGTGATGATGTTGGCATCGCGCATGTCCTGGGGTACTGCTCCCTCGTCCCAGCACAGGCATAGCAGTTCATGTAGTGCTGAGAGTATAGCAGGCTTGGCACTCTTGATTATTTCAGGGGTAATGCTGTCCTTCCCAGGGGCTTTTCCGCTGGCTAGGGAATCAATGGCATCACTGAGTTCCGATTTGGTTGGCTGTATGTCCAGCTCATCCATGACTGGTAGAGGCTGGGCTGCATTGAGGGCAGTCTCAGTGACAGCATTCTCCCTGGAGTACAGTTCTAGGTAGTGCTCAACCCAGCGGTCCATCTGTTTGCGTTGGTCAGTGATTATGTCCCCCGATTTAGATTTGAGGGGGGTGATCTTCTTGATGGTTGGCCCAAGAGCTCTCTTCATGCCATCATACATTCCTCTGATGTTTCCGGTGTCTGAGGCCAGCTGAATATGACCAACTGAATTACCCACCAACTAAATACAATGTCTTGATTTATTAGCTAGTAATGTATCAGCTATTGGACTAATTAGTATAATGAAGACAACCTTGCTCACTGTCTAAACAAATATAAAACTTACACTGTAAATGATATCAAATATTAAATAATGCACACGTGACATTTCATATACAGCTTTGGAAAGCACAACTTTACCAACTGAAGAATACATCTCTTACCCCTATCAATAGAGATGCAAATGAACAAGTGTACATGAACATCACAAACACATTTTTCTGCTGACTTTTCAGCATAGTGCAGAAGACTGTCTTCTCACAGGGAGTTATAGCACATTTAAATGTGCGTTGTCTCAGTACATTTGGGTACAGCATATGATGCCAAAAAAGGAAGATTGCTTCAATAAATATTTTGCCAAGCATGCTGGGAAAGCTGATTTTAAAGTTGTGCCTCAACTGTCTCGGGCTGCCTCCGTTATACAAAGAGTTTGCCAGCGCTAGGGTGAAAATGCATACAATTTGCAGTGTGAACAAAGTAAAGGGTGACAAAGGTGAAAGTTCGGTATAGCATTGGTGGTGACAGCCCACCTGGGTGGAATTACAGGTCAGATCTTGAAGGTCATCTTCCCAAACGGTATTTGTGCTGATGATAACTGCGAAGAGACGAATGGCGAAGAATGAGGCCAAACCGTTTCTGGTGCAAGAGGAGACATGGGATCCAGTGCCACTCAGCAAAGCCAAGGCCTGCTCCATAACCAAGCCCACCTATAGTTCCATTTAGACAAAGTGATGAGGGAAAAAGAACACAGGTGGATTAGCACTGGCACCTTCCTAATTACTGCACTGATATTCCTGTACAGACACAGAAGCCTTACAATTTAATATTCTCTACGTAATCCATTAAGTTCAGGTCAGTTCATCCTGTCTGTCGCACCTTGCAAATAAACACTTGTTCTTATTGATACAGAAGGAAAATACCGTGGATGCTGGAAATCTGCAATAAAAACAAAATGCTGGAAATACTCAGCAGGTCAGGCAGCATCTGTGGAGAAAGAAACACAGTTAACGTTTCAGGTCGATGAACCAGAGTTTCGATGAAAGTTTACAGAGATTGAGAGAGACAATGTCGTGGAGGGGTTTGATTGCAAGGATGAGAATTTTAAAATTGAGGCATTGCTGGACCGGGAACCAATGTAGGTCAGTGATGGGTGAGTAGGACTTAGTACAAGTTTGGGTGCAGGCAGCTCAACTTTCAATGAGCTAACGTTTACGGAGGATGGGAGATGGGATTCCAACCAGGAGAACATTGGAATAGTCGAGTCTGGAGGGAATAAAAGCATGGATGAGGGTTTTATCAGCAGCTGTACTGAGGCAGGGGTTGGAGATGGGTGATATTAAGGCAGTGCACATAAGCACTATACTGATGGAGAGGATTATGGGGCTGGAAACTCAGCCAAAGGTTGAATAGAATGCTGAGGTTCCAAACAGTCTGGCCCAGACTCAGAGTGGCAAGGGAGAAGAATGGAATTGATGGCGAGAGAACGGAGTTTGTGGCAGAGGCGGAAGACAACAGCTTAGGTCTTCCCAATATCAATTTGGAGGAAATTTCTGCTCAACCAATACTGGATGTTGGAAAAGATTGAATGCAATGCAGGGGTTGAGAGAGGTGTACTTGAGGTAGAGTTGGGTGCCGTCAGCATACATGTGGAACCTGACGTTTTTGTGGATGATGTCACCAAGGGGCAGCATTTGGCTGAGAACTAGGAAGGGGGGGGGGGGGGCAAGGATAGATCCTTGGGGGCCTCCAGAGGCAACAGTGGGAGAGTGGGAAGAGAAGCCATACTGAATTATAAATTGACAATCCTGGAAAGTACACAGTGGGTTTGGACCTGAAAGAAGTTAATGAAAACAGAAAATACTGGAAATCCACAGCAGGCCGGAGATCCTCAGAGAGAGAAAGACCCAAACATTAAATAAAAAAAGCAAAATACTGCAGCTGCTTAAAATGAGAATCGGAAACATTCAGCACATCAGGGAGCATCTGTGGAAGATGGGGGTAACGTTTCATGTCGATGACCTTTTGCCAAGAGCAGAATGTCTTCAAGCTGGGTATTCCTGGAAGAGAATTGACCTGAAACGTTTTTGTTTCACTTTTGTCGCTGGGTTACCTGGAGTTAGAATGGTTTGTTGCAGTACTTAGTCCTGAAGATACAATTTTTCTAAATGTTTCCACATACCTTTCGATCCTATTTGAAGTGATTCCAGATTAATATGTCTCACTCCTCTCAAAACGCGGACTCGGCTGTATCTGTGTGGTTCTTCTGTGGTGCTTTGTTTAATGGTAAATGAAGTTGAGGCGGTGTTTATATATTTCGATGTTACCAATAACCGTCAAACCACAGGTAATGGGTCCAGAATGAAATGGAGGAGGAGCTAGGATTAGAAGCTTTTTTGGATTGGGCCTGAATTAAATTACCGCCCAGAAATCATCAGCTGTTATATAGTCTGAGATAAAGCAAAATTAAACGAACTAAAATGCAATCACATAGTAATGCATCTATAATGTAGTGTATCTATACTTCAAACTGCATCAGCGGATGCTGGGGAAAAGGTTTTCATTCTAATAACCTAAAACTTTTGATAGCACTTATTACAAAAAGTTTCGTTTTTACTATTGACGTTCCAAGTACCCAAACCGTGTAAGTTGGTTGTATTCAGTTTCTTTGTCACACCCATGTGTATTTAGGACCTGTATCATTGTGTGCTGTGCCAGATGAGCCGAATTCCCAATATCCTCCCTGAATATTCCCGTCAAATCGAATTGTAATCAAACTGCTTAGTGATAAGAAAAATGTGTTACGGGAAACTGAAAGTTGCACACCTGAGAAAACCTGAGTGCAACAATTGCAACAGCTTGCGTTTATGTAACAGCTTTAACAGGAAAACTTGCAAAGGTGCTTCGCAGGAGCATTATCAGACAAAATTAGACATCAAACCACATAAGGAGATATTGGGGCAGGTGACTATAAGTTTGGTTCTTATATTACAACAGTGAATGTATTGAAATAAAAAGTATTTCATTAGCTGTAAAGCACTTTGGGGCATCCTGAGGTTGTGAAATGTGCTATAAAAATGCAATCCCAGGAATTTTGAGGTCGGTATGTCTTCAGGGCAGTTTCCTGCATTACAACAGTGACTACACTTCAAAATTAATTCATTAGCTGTAAAGCGCTTTAAGACTTGAAAAGCGCTGTGTAGTACAATCCTTAAACTTGCACCATGCAATCTTAATGGTCAATGGGAGGTTGGTCAAACTCTTTCTTGAATTGGAAGGCTTTGCTCTTGTTTCTAAAAGTGCCCAGGGTTTGCAGGATGATTTAATTCCCATCCAGTTTGATGATTGTGATGGGTTTAGTGACGTGGCCCACCTGTCAGATTGCAGAGCCCACTCCCATTACCTTCATGTAAGTGTCAAAGTTCTAGGAATCTACCAGTCTCCATATGGCCAAGAACATCATCACCATGATGCTGGGCCAATGGGCAGAGGCAGATTCAAAAAACCTACAGTTCTGATATTAATGATATAAACGCACAGAGAAATGATACCCCAATCTGAATTTGAACCAGTGCCAAATATGCAAGTGCCTACGAATCTTGAATCTGGTATTAAGCAGTGGAAAATTCAGCTGACACTACCTTGGGGCTGTGAATCTGCCTAGCAGGAAGAGCTCTGCATATATTGTTACAGACTGTGAAATGATAGGGGTGGTTTCCCTCTTCACCTCTCAACTGACCGAAGATGTTGTGTTTTATTAGAATTGTGTTTTAAAACTTGAGCATTTTAATAGTCAATAAACAAAGAACATGTTTTCTTGTAGGTTTAAAGAAAGATAAACGTTTATTAAACAATACCTGAAAATTATTTGCATCCTCACACACGCACACACACACAAGAAACGATAGAGATTAAAAGATAGCATGCATTTAGGTCTGATGGTTTTAAAAAGAGTTAGTGGTGAAACCTTGTTTGTTTCCCCAGGAGGAAAATTTAAATGGTGCAGGCCTGGTTTTTCTTTTCCTGGTTCACTGAAGTCAAACTTGAAAAGTTTCAGGTGGCTGGATGCTTTGCTCTGGACTTCTTTGGTTAAATCTCAGTCACAGTTCAATGGTGAAAACTGCTGTTACAATCTCTCATGCAGGGAGTTTCCAAGGTCACCTTTCATTTCTGCCTCGAGATGGTTTTAGAAATGGTATCCGGCGGGGTTTGTTGAGATGGATCTCTCTCAGCCTCCTGGCTTCTGGCGGTATGTCTTTCTGACTCAGCAATGTGTCTTATTAAAACCTCCTTATCAGAGACCTGGCTTCTGTCAGGTGGCCAAGGTTTCTCTCTCATTATATTGTCATAAATGGTTTGATGGTGCGGCCATTGTTAGACAGCGGATTTGGATGTTGCTCATCACTGTGCCATCTTGATATGGTGGCGTTTTTTCCACACCTATTATTTTGAGTCTGGAGACTCTATGTCTGCAAAGTCATTGTTCGTCCAACTGGTTGGAAAAGATAGCCATTAACAATGGAATGGGCCATTAGCATTTCTAATGCTTTCTTCTACACTTGACAAGCCATGACATCTGGTTCAAAGTTCTAGCAGTTACCGTGTGTATTTGCGGTACAGGAGAACAGTACCTGTTCTCTTACTCCATTTGGTTTTGCAGCCCATTTTGGAGCTCAATTCCTCAGTTCATTTTTATAGTTCATAATTGCTCCTTGGGTGAACATAACAATATATGGTTACAAACACATAGTTTGAATCCCAGCTGGTAAATTTGTAATGTTTGTTCCCCCAACAGTTTAAAAAAAGAATCTGCGATGAATTTATGAAGTAGCCAAGTGGTCCAACATTTTGTACCCAGCTCTACACCAGACTGAAGTTATACTCTACATGGTGCCAAACCCCACAAGTAATGTGAAAGGGGGTCTAAGAGGATCTCACACCATTTGATTTTAGTACATTCCAAAATTGGATGGGACCTGACTTTTTCACCAAACCAAAATACTGCACACTGACCATCTCAGCATAAAAGTGGTAATGTAGCTGCACCCTCATACACTTGGGCTTTGCACCTTCTGCAGTATAATTCCAGTCCATTATTTTGTTTCCATACATCCACTGGATAACATGCTTTTTAAATTCCTTTTTATCTAATATTCTGTCAGTGAACATTGAGTTCAATAATTTCAGAGCATGACAGCCCCCCACTTTACTTTCATTTTTAGTCATTTTTAGTTTTATTTTTTCTTCCTTTTTTTTTGCATTCCTTTTTACATTTTTTGCATTTATTTCATTTCATCTTAGTTTGTTCAGTTTGCTTACCCACTGTTTTTTTTCAGGTTTGCACTTGCTGCTGTTCAATATTCAGTGTATTTACACCTAATCTGTACTAATGCTTTGTCTTTCAACACACCATTAACATATTGTTTGCCTTTGCTCCGTGACCTTTTGGTCAGCTATGTGGCCTGGTCCAATCTAGACCTCCTTTGTTATCTCTTGCCCCACCCCCACCTCACTTGCTTATAACCTGTGACTTTTCTAATATTTGTCAGTTCCGATGAAGGGTCACTGACCCGAAACGTTAACTCTGCTTCCCTTTCCACAGATGCTGCCAGACCTGCTGAGTGGTTCCAGCATTTCTTGTTTTTATTTCAGATTTCCAGCATCCGCAGTATTTTGCTTTTATTTTAGTGCTGTTAGGAAGGGAGTTCCAGGATTTTGACCCAGTGACATTGAAGGAACGACGATATAGTTCCAAGTCGGGGTTGGAGGGGGAACTTGCAGTTGAATCCAAAATTCAGTATTTGTTTTTCAAAATATGGGCAGATTTTGGTCACAAATAATCTCCTTTCTACCAGTTCAAGGATTACTCTTCCGTTCTCTCTCTTCCTCCTGACTCTTTGGTTGTGACATTTGAGCCTTTCTGTCCAATTAGATTCTCATTTGTATCATTCATTGGTAAGGTCTAACTCTGGCCCCATTGCTTCTGTATAAGTTGTAAGGCACAAGCATGAGTTCTTGATTAATTATGCTAGGCCTCTTTTCCTCAAGATGTATCTATCCATTGAGACTATCAACTTCTCAATAACTGTCAATTAATTTTTTATTATGGATAATTATGTGTCCTTAATGTGTGCCAATTTAGACCATTGGCATTTCAGACAGCAGAGAGGCTTAGGGAGGGAATTCGGAGCTTCAAGCCTAAACTGCTGACCCCTCCATTGTCTCTGGTTTGTCACAATGCTTGTCCAACATCCTCCAACTAAATATTGGGAAGATTGAAGCCATTGTCTTCAGTTCCCACCACAAACTCTGTCCTTTGGCCATCGTTTGCATCCCTGCCAACTGACTGTTGGCAACCTTGGTATTGTGTTTGACCCTGAGATGAGCTTCCCCCAACGTATCCATTCTATCACCAAGACTGCCTACTTCCACCTCTGTAATAAGCGCCTAACTCCAACACTCATCTGCTGCTGAAATCCTCATCCATGATTTTGTTACCTCTAGGGATGACTATTCCAATGCTTTCCTGGCTGACCTAACATCTTCTACCCTCCATAAACCTGTGCTCATCCACACTCTGCTGCCCGTATCTGAACTAGCACCAAGTCTCGTTCACTCATCATCCCTCTGCTCACTGACCTACAATGGCTCCCAGTCTGACCACACCTCAATTTCAAAATCCTCATCATTGTTTTCAAATCTCTTCATGGCCTCACCTTTCCCTATCTTGGTAACTTCCTCCAGCCCCACAGACCTTTGAGATCTTGGCACTCCTTCAGTTCTGGCCTCTTACTCACCTTCAACTTTAATCGCTCCACCATTGGCAGTTGTGCTTCCAGCTGCCTGGGCCGTAAGCTCTGGAATTCCCTCCCAAAATCTCTCTATCTCTCTCTTCCCCTTTTAAGATGCTTTTTGTTGGTCATCAGTCCTGATATCTCCTTCTGTGGTTTGGTGTCAAAAATGTTTTTTTAAAATTGATAACCCTCTTGTTAAGTATCTTGGGACGTTTTGCTAAGGGCGCTCTATAAATGCAAGTCATTGTTGTTGTTGAAGACACAGCTGCCACTGTTGGAGCGAAGAAAATCAGGGATGCGCAAGAGACCAGAATTGGAGGAGCACAGAGATCTTGGAGGGTAGGAGAAGGCTACAGAGCTAGGGAGGGTGGAGGGGTTTCATAACAAGGATGAGAATATTAAAATCAATTTACTATATATGTTACGATTGAAAGACTTTATGCAGAAGAGTGAGAAAAGGACAATTATTCTTTGGAACGTCTCAGTTATGTCTAAATGTTTAGAATGTTGCAGTTGAGAATCCATTGCAGATTGTGGGGATAAGTCTATAGATCCCTGGGTGGGCAAGCAGTGCAAACATTATTCAGTACCTGCTGTGAACATTAGGTGGTGCCAGTGTTCATTTCCTATTCACTTCTCGGATCTGCCAATGCTGAACAGTTCAAATCAGTGACAAGCATCTAAAAGAGAGGGAGAACCCAAGTTATTTTGTGAATCCTCTACTTCAGCAGTTAACTTTCTGAATTCTGACCCAACATTTCTTCACACTGTGTTGTGAATATTTTGCAGGTGAAGTATTTCATTATTCTGTGTGAATTATTTCACAGAATTTATTACTTATGTTATAAATTTGCCTGTTTATTTGGCTGCTGAATATTTAGATGTCGGATGGATTTTAAACAAATGTGTTTTTCTTATATATTGTGCACGCATAACAGGTACTCTGCCATCTAGTGGGGAAGCACAATCAGACAGAACAGACTGTACCCAGGCAGAGTGACACACAAACCAAGCCCATAATTGTGAGCCAGCCTCACAGCTGCTGACTGCAGCCCCTCGCCAGACACAATCTTTCATGGGTTTGCTTTGGCTTCTTTCATTTCTACATTCTTCTCTTTTTGGGAATGAGGTAAGTCTGTTTTGAATTGAATTGCTCAATATCTACTATGCTAAAGTAGGTTTTACTCTATGTATGTGTGTGTGTGTGTGTGTGATTTGCTGCTGCTGCTGTTTTTGTGTGTACATTTCATCAGTAATCTGAAGGCATAGCCTGCCAAGTTCCTCCATAGCTCATGAATAATAGCATGAGGCAGCGATGCTTGGCGTTTGTTCTGCTTTGTGATTCTCTTCATCTCCTGCTCTAATCGGTGCTTTTTTTGCGGGTCCAATATTTCGAACCAGTAAGTGTTTACTATGTGAGCCATAGATTTATGTCCTCTCTATCAACAAGGTAAAATTATGCCTCTGTACGTCACTCGATACATTCGCGCGTGGAATCATGTTTATGTTTTTGAAGCGAAGGCTTCTCAATTCGTTCCCTTTTTCTCTCTCTCCTCCACACAAAACTAAAATTTGTAGCTGGATTGAAACCCATCCCTTACGTTAGGGACTGGAACAGGTAAAAAAAACTGAACATTCTACAAATACAGAATTAGAACTGAAAATTCTGGAAATGTACAGTAGGGCCTCCAATGTATGAAATAAATAGAGACTATCAAGTGATTCGGGCAGCGTTCTGACAAAGGTTTTCTATCTTAAAGGTTAGTGTTTTTTTTGAAATGCTGAAGTACCTGCAGTTATTTCCAGAATTTAAGTTCTTATTTAAGAGCTGTTTTTTGCACTGAGCTAAAGTGTTACTGAAAATTGGGTAATGGGCCAGCTAGTACCCTGCTTGTTCACAGTCTGGGCACCTTGTATGAAATAAGCATGTCTGGGAAGGAGTAATGTGTTGATGACAAAGGATTGAAGTGCTACAGATACAACATTTATCTGTGTGGTGTTTTGAAAGTATTTCCATTTTTTATTAAATTTTGAGGACTTGTGTTTTCAAACTGAAAAAAAGGATTCCATAGATGTTGGACTTTGTGTTTTCTTTTTAAAAAGAGGTTACGGAAGGTCTTTTGGACTTGATTTTCAAACAACATGTACTGTAAGTCACCTGTCTTCAGATAAATACCCAGCAGGAGTCTTTTTGACTTTGGGGAGATGTTTACAGAGAAGTGACAGGTCAAGATTTATAGGGGTCAGGAGGCTTGACTCTTGAGATATTGTTTTGGTTTCACTTTGGACAGTCAGTTGGAGTTTTACAAATCAACCTGAAGGACAAACCACCCCCAGCTCAGCCTGTTCCATCGCTTTGAAAAGCCTGCCAGCTTTGCCATCTCTTTGAGAAGCTTTTAGAAGCGAATGTAGGAAATAGAGAAATTGATGCTACATTCGTCCGGAAAGACCTGCTTGAAACCCCGGTTGCCGCATTTCTCCTGAGACGTTGGAAAAACCTGGAAAATCCTCGATGCCGCTTAAACGAATTGCTCCAGAAAAGGATCCCAGTGACAGCCATCTGTGCATATTTGGGATGCCAAACCAAAAAGGGACAATTGACATCTTTCCATATCTTCTCTTTTTTTCTTCAAGAATTAGCAAGTATTTGGCCAAAGTATTCTTTTTTGTCTTTTTTTTGTAACAGAGCTCTAAAAATAAAATCTCTATTTTTTTCTAGTTAACCGGTGTGTATATGCGTGTATGTGTGGGGCTAAGGTAAAAAGGGAACTTTCATATTTCACTCTGTGTGTTAATGCTTTGCTTCATTACTGGTTATGTCTTGTTTTATAATAAACTGATAATTTTGTTGTTTATTAAAGAAACCTGGTTGGTGTATTTTATTCTGGGATAAAAATAGAGTCTATGATTGACTGTATCAGCAACTGGGTAAACATTTAAATTTCTGTTGTCACTTGTGGAGAAGTGGAACTAGAAAAACAGTGCATTCCTTCCGCCTCAGTTGGAACAGTGGCAGTGAACAAAAACCGATTGGAAAAAGTGGAAAAAATGCATCATTTCACCTGACACTCTGTCCCCGAACCCCTCAGTTTTCTTCTCTCTTCCCCTGAACGTCCTAACTCCTTCTGGGCCAAATAGTCCACAGACACAGTCAGCCTTCAGTATCCTTGTCCAACTGCCCTGCCCAATCTGTGAGCCCAGACAGCGGTAGACTATTTGACTGCAGCGGTCATCATACACCCCACCGCAGTGGTCAACAGGTAGCAATCAGGAGCGGGAATCCTGGATGATATGTGCATTCCTTTGCCCAGAAGTGCTGGCTTGGCACAGAGCACCCTTTGAATGCCCAGAGTAACAGACCACTGCACAAAGTAATTCTCTCTAATGGAATATCAGAATACTGCAATAAATATGAAATAACTAATGGGCTGCAATCATGCTGTGCAATATAAATAACAAATGAGTAAATGCATTTGGATGGAAATCATATGAAAGTTCCATACGTGTGTTCTTTCCCCGAGTTTTTGGCTGGAGTTGACTTCTGTTGATTAGGCAGGGAGCAGAGAAACCTGGAGTTTCACAGCTATTGAATTCATGAGGAATAGTAAGTTTACTGTTTGGTAAACCTCCATTGGAAAGGTGGGGACTGTGCATTGAAAGTTGACAAAAGCACCAAAATGTCAAAGTGCCAAGTACTGTATTTGGGAGAGAGGCTTTTTTGTATGGCGACACCAATTGCTGAAAATATCAAACAGTTAGAAAGAATTTGCATTTATATAGCACCTTTCACAACCTCAGGACATCTCAAAGCACTTTACAGCCAATGAAGTACTGTTTCTGAAGTGTAGTCACTATTGTAATTAGGACTGATAGTAGGAATTACATATAAAACCTTTCCTTTAATAAAAACTGAAAATGCTGGAAAACACTCAGGCAGCATCTATGATGAGAGATGTATGCAGTTAATGTTTCGGGCTGATGTTCTTTCATCTGAACAGATGATTGTTAGAAATGAACCGTTTTTTAAGCACAATGGGGTGGAGTGGGAGGTGCGGTTGGTGGCGAGGGGTGTGTGGCTTGCAGGGAATAAACAAAAGGGAAACGATCAGTGGTAGGATGGAGGGCAGGAGTGATTAAATGAAAAAAGTGACGATGGTGCAAGGCACAAGGATGTGATAATGCAACAAGTATGAAAACAAAAGATGGGTCCAAACGAAATGTAATTGGCTACAGAACATCCAAGAGAAAATGGGAGCAGTGGTTCATCTAAAGTTGTTAAACTCAATGTTAAGGCTTTGCTAGAATGGTCTCTGGTTCTGTGCTGTGTTCTGCAAATGGAATTTTATACTGTCAGGGGAGCAGGTTAAAATTCCCCGTGGAGCTTCTGGCAGATTTCCAGGGAGTAAGTAACCTGGATGATTTTAATTGCCCACTTATCTGGTTTCTGCTGGATGGGTCAGTTTAAAATCACTCCCTGACCACCACCCCAACCCACTCCCCCCAAGTGTCAACGAGGAATCATCACAGCCGAGTCTGATCCTCATTCGCCATTCAGCCATGCAAAACTTTCCATTAGTTATCTATAGGGAGTAAGATGCCAGGTTCCTAATAGTGCACAGCAAGCGAAAGCTAGGCTGGAAACTGAAAATATCCTTTGATTCTCAAATGGTTAATTTAATTATTATACAGGGAGGTTGTGACAGAAAATTAACACAGATACAAAAGAATGAAAAGACTCTCTGTGTCCTATTATAGGTTCAGTAAACATATATAATTAATTTACAATTCAGGCTAAGCTGTGCAATGCGAATTTGGGTACAGATGTCATACAGGAGCTGTGTGCTACTTCCCTCAGGGATTCTACACACTCACAGAGGAGAAGTACCCTGTTTACGTGAATTAGTTAACCTCTTTCTCTGTCGAAGTGACCTCAATTCAAAAGTACTTCATTGGCTGTGAAGCTCTTTGGGACGTCCTGAGGTCATGAAATACATTACATTAATGAAAGATCTGCCGCTTCTTCTTTCTGACTGCTGGCCCCACTTACAAAGAAGAGGGAAGTTGACAAAATAAGAACACAAACTAGAACTTGCAATGTTTAGCAACCATTTCTTTGTGTTTCTTTACAAAAACACAATGTGATGATGTAAACTTGTGAATAAAAGCACATTCTCCATCACATGGCAAAAAGAGAACTCCATACTTAAAGAAAGAAAAATTTGCCAAACAGTTTTTTTCTTAAAGACTTTAACAAAAATACATCAGTGCAACACCTGGCTTAAATCTGCCTGTATTATAAAATTGGTGATTCTGCAATATGGCACTCCAGGTAGGGAGCAGGACTTATAGGGACCATGTCTATCACCCGTGTGCTTGCTGATCATCATTGGCTCCTGGTCAAGCAAAGTCTTGATTTTAAAATTCTCATCCTTGTTTTCAAATCCCTCCAGGACCTTGCCTCTCCCTATCTCTGTAATCTCCTTCGGTCCCACAACCCTCCAAGCTATCTGCCCTCCTCTAATTCTGGCCTCTTGTGCATACCCAATTTTAATAGCTCCAGCATTTGTGGCCACTCCTTCAGTTGCCTAGGCCCTAAGCTCTGGAATATCCTCTCTACACCTCTCTGCCTCTCTACCTCACTTTCCTCCTTTAAGACATTCCTTAAAACCTACCTCTTTGTCCAAACTTTTGGTCATCTGACCTAATATGTCCTTATGTGTCTTGGGTGTCATATTTTGTTTTATAATACTCCAGTGAAACGCCTTGGGATGTTTTGTTATGTTAAAGAAGCTATATAAATGCAGTTGCTGTTGTTGTTGTACCATCAGTTTAAATTAATGACCAGAAAATCATGGGCTGTGTGCCCGTGGTTTCGCGAAATACATTCCCAGCACGTGTCACGCCCGGCTCGGAACACCTAATCATCCCTAAAACATATCAATTTTAAAACATTAAGTGCTTGAAGGCGCTTTAATTGCAGGAATATGGAGAAAAGGCCTGGAGTGGGATTAATTAGATTGCTTTTTGAAAGAGCTGACACAGACTTGATGGGCTGAATGGCCTCTTCTGTGTTCTATGATTATGTGACACTGTCAATCTGTAGGGTTATGGCCCTTCATTTGTTTAAAAACTAGGCTTTGGAGTCAACCAGAAGTCAATATTTTCCAATGTGAATTTCCAAAATGGGAGGTAAGCTTTAAAAGATAGATGAAAAGATAGATAGGGCGGCACAGTGGCGCAGTGGTTAGCACCGCAGCCTCACTGCTCCAGGGACCCGGGTTCGATTCTGGGTACTGCCTGTACGGAGTTTGTAAGTTCTCCCTGTGACCATGTGGGTTTTCGCCAGGTGCTCTGGTTTCCTCCCACAGCCAAAGACTTGCAGGTGATAGGTAAATTGGCCATTGTAAATTGCCCCTAGTGTAGGTAGGTGGTAGGGAATATGGGATTACGGTAGGGTTAGTATAAATGGGACAAAAACAAGAAATGCTGGATTCACTCAGCAGGTCTGGCAGCATCTGTGGAAAGAGAAGCAGAGTTAACGTTTCGGGTCAGTGACCCTTCTTCGGAACTCAACACCAGGAGGGAAATAGAAAGCAATGAAGGTGAACAAGGTAAAAGAGACAAACGAAAATCCCGTCGGAGAGAAGAGCAGAACTTCTTCAAGGTAGGCATTCCTGGAAGAGAAGTGGCAGTGAAGTGTTCCGAAGAAGGGTCACTGACCCGAAACGTTAACTCTGCTTCTCTTTCCACAGATGCTGCCAGACCTGCTGAGTGAATCCAGCATTTCTTGTTTTTGTTTCAGATTTCCAGCATCCGCAGTATTTTGCTTTTATTTTAGTATAAATGGGTGGTTGTTGGTCGGCACAGACTCGGTGGGCCAAAGGGCCTGTTTCAGTGCTGTATCTCTAAATAAATAAATGAAGATATGGAATAGTTTGATAAGGCAAGGGTTAGAAATGAGGGGTAAATAAAATAATTAAAAATAGAAAGACAGAGATGGAATAAGAAAAAAGACCTGAGTAAATGGAACACAGAGGTGGCATAAGTAAAATGGTTCAAATCTTTTCAATTAACATTATTAACTGTCCTGAGTTATCTAATAGAGTTACTGCTGATAGCCAAGATTAATTGCTCCAATTTTAAGGTTTTTAAAAAACTATCATGGCTGTCATCAAAAAGTAAAGATAGGCTCATGTAGCCTCTACAGGCCAGAAAGGTTCAAGGGGCATCCACCATTGATGAAGCAGCCATCGAGCTTGCTGTCATTTTTGCTACGGCTATTTTTTGACGAGCTGTCCGATGGGATTAAAGGAACGGCTAAATGATTAATGCTGCTAATATATTCAAGCAGCTAAAGATGGGGCAATTCACAACTAGACTACCTATCTCTGTGCAGAGGAATGAGGATTTGTATGGGGTGAGAAGAGTGGCCGGGGAAGGGAGAAAGGGCAGCCATGCCTTTTGGATTGCCTAATAAAGTAATAAGTTCAATCTTGGCTCTGTGCTGAATTAGGTGATCCGAGACAGCATTAGGGGTGTTGCAATTAGTCTCAATGCTCTTGGGCTAGAGTATAGGGAAACATCATCCAGGGTTTTCACTTCTGCTTGTTATCTAATCAGTCCTGTGAGAAATGGTTGTGTCTGTGGACATGTGCTGAGGACACAATTGTGCTCCCACAGTGGAATAGCTCACTGTCTAAACTCATGCAGGAATGGTGAGAGGGCGCCATGCACCACAGCAACTAGGGTGGTAAGAATGGCAATTCAACGAGACAAAATTCGTACACTTCGGAGAATACTTGCTTTCTGGGTCGTCATTATATTTCACAACTGGTGTGAGATTGCTAAGTGTAAATTGCAATTTGTAGCTGGTAAAACCACTCTGGGCACCAGGGGAAAGCTCTGCCCAATTGCATTCACACAGATGTGCATGGTTCTGCTCCCTGGTCAGAATTTACTTTTTGAGAGAGCAGGGCTGGACTTTTTAATTTCACATAAAACTCTGCTTAAGTTTCAAAGTGCAAGTATAAAAGACCTCTACGACCATTTTTCAAACTTGACTCTAGACTGGAGTTTCTCCTCATGCAGTGTCGACACCTCTCTGAGGGAAATCTCATACTGCTCTATTCCTCACTTTGGATTTAGATCAATAATTTTTTTTTTATTTCCAAAATATACTTTATTCATAAAAATCTGTAAAGATTACATTGCCAAACAGTTTCAAAACAGCACCAAAAAATACAAACATTGCAAGGGAGATCAGTTTCCTTCAATACTGTCATGAGTTTCTTCACAACCCTTCCGATTCACAATTGTCATGTCAATTACAGTTTTACATTTACAGCAATTGAGAATATTAACGATACAGTTCGAGGGGTTTCCCATGGATCCAGCCCCTCCGTTCAGCTTGGTGGGGGGGGACCTTACACAGTGGTCCTTCCCCATTGAGCCTTTGCTGCGGCTGCCCCAAGCTTTAGTGCGTCCCTCAGCACGTAGTCCTGGACCTTGGAATGTGCCAGTCTGCAACATTCGGTGGTGGACAACTCTTTGCGCTGGAAGACCAGCAAGTTTCGGGCAGACCAAAGGGCGTCTTTCACCGAATTGATAGTCCTCCAGCAGCAGTTGATGTTTGTCTCGGTGTGCGTCCCTGGGAACAGCCCGTAGAGCACAGACTCCTGTGTTACAGAGCTGCTTGGGATGAACCTCGACAAAAACCACTGCATCTCTTTCCACACCTGCTTTGCAAAGACACATTCCAGGAGGAGGTGGGCGACCGTCTCTTCCCCACCACAGCCACCGTGGGGGCATTGTGCGGAGGGGGCGAGACTTCGGGTGTGCATGAAGGATCTGATGGGGAGGGCCCTTCTCACCACCAGCCAAGCTACGTCTTGGTGCTTGTTTGAAAGTTCTGGTGATGAGGCATTTGGATTTAGATCAATAATTGTTGATGCAAAACAGCAACAGTATAACTGGCTTCTAAAATTTGCCTCAGTTGTTTCCAGCCAAGGTGCAATAATCACACATCAAAGTAAAACATAAAGCAAGGACTGGCATTTATATAGCGTCCTTCTGGATTATCGCTTGACGAGTAGTCACTGTTGTAATTTAGGAAATTCATACGCAGCAAGGCCCCACACATAGCAATGAGAATAATTTATTTTAGTGAAGTTGGTTGATTGATAGAACATCTCCCTGCTCAACTTCAAATGGTGCCGTAACAGACAGGACCTTGCTTTAATGTATCATCTGAAAGAGAGCAGGTCTAACAGTGCAGCACTCCCTCAGTATTGCATTAAAGTGTCAGACTAGATTATGTGCTCAAGTGGAGCTTTAACCCACCCATGACCTAATGGCTAAGCAGCAAGGGTGTTACCACTGAGCCAAGGCTGACACTATATCAGGATGAATAGGAAATTGTTTGAGCCTTTAGAATTCTAAGGTGAGTTGATTTACATTGTTATTAAATCATTGTCATGTAATTCCTCACAAGTCTTGCCCACGAAAGAGGTGCAGCCTCCTTCTCCATGCTTGGAAGATGAAGATTGTTTTAAAATTGATTGAACTCATAACAATGAGCAGCTCAGTGGCGAAGAAATAAAATTTTCAGTGCTCCAAGATTCAGAGCTCGCGGAGGCTGGATTTACACTCTTGCTGTAAATCAGAGTATTCTCCAAGTGGTGAGAAGCTAGTAACTGTAGAGAGCAAAGGGATTTGGGAGTGCAAGTGCACAAATTCATTTAAGGCTAGTAGACAGGTACAAAAAGCAATCAAAAAGGCTAATGAAATGTTGCCCTTTATTTCCCGGTGGCTGGATTACAATGGGGAGGAACTTATGCTTCAGTTGAACAGAGCCTTGGTTGTATAGACCCTCCCATCTGGAGTACTGCATTCAATCTTGGGCAACACACACACACACACACACACAAGAAGGGCATATTAGCCTGGGAGGGAGTGCAGCGCAAATTCAGAATGATACCAGGGTTTAGAGAATTAATTAGGAGACAGGTTGAATTGTATTCTCTTGAGTATAGAAGATTGAGAGATGATCAGATTGAGGTGTTTAAAATGTTAAGAAGATTTGATAGGGTAGATATTTCCTCCAGTGGGGAATCAAGAACGAAAGAACAAGGGGACATAAATATAAAATTAGAGCAGGGCCATTTAGGAGGGAAATCAGGAATCACTTTTTCACACAAAGGGCTGTGGAAATCCAGAATTCACTCCACAAAGTGCTGTGGAATCTGGGTGCCAATTGGAGCTTTCAAGATTGAGATCGATAGATTTTTTTCTAAGCAACAGTATTAAGGGATATGGCACTAAGGCGGTTAAATGTATTTAATTGAATGGTGCAGTAGGCTTGAGTAGCTGAATGGCCTATTCCAGTTCTTATATATGATGAACCCTTAGCGTTTGCTAAGGAGACCCAGTCATGTTTTCACTATAGAGGATACAAGTAACATCCCAGAATTAGCTGTAAGTCAGGAAATGGAAGGGAGGGAGGAACTCAAGAAAATTACAATCACCAGGGAAGTGGGATTGAACAAATTGTTGGAGCTGCGGGTTGGCAAGTCCTCGAGTCCTGATAGACATCATCCTAGGGTACTAAAAGAAGTGACTAGTGAGATAGTTGATGCGTCAGTTTTAATTTTCCAAAATTCTTTAGATTCAGGGAAGGTTCCGTTAGATTGGAAAAAGGTGAATGTAACTCTTTTATTCAAAAAGGGAGGGAGACAGAAAGCAGGAAACTACAGGCCAGTTAGCTTAACATCTGTCTTAGGGAAAATATTAGAAGCTCTTATTAAAGACGTTATAGCAGGGCATTTAGAAAAATTGAACGTAATCAGGCAGAGTCAACATGGTTTTGTGACAGGGAAATCATGTTTAACCAATTTATTGGAGTTCTTTGAGGGGTTTACATGTGCTGTGGATAAAGGGAAACCAGTGGATGTGTTGAACATAGATTTCCAGAAGACATTTGAAAAGGTGCCACTTCAAAGGTTGTTGCAGAAAATAAAAGCTCACTGTGTAGGGGGTAACATATTGGCATGGATAGAAGATTGGTCAGCTAACAGGAAACAGAGAGTAGGCATTAATGGGTCATTTTCTGGTTGGCAAGATTTAACAAGTGGCGTGCCACGGGGATCTGTGTTGGGGCCTCAACTTTTTACAATTTATTTAAATGACTTAGATTGAGGGACCAAAGGTATGTTTACTAAATTTGCTGATGACACAAAGATAGGTAGGAAAGTAACTTGTGAAGAGGACATAAGGGGGCTACGAAGGGATATAGATAGGTTAAGTGAGTGGGCAAAGACCTGGCAAATGGAATATAATGTAGGAAAGTGTGAAATTGTCCACTTTGGCAGGAAGAATAACAAAGAAGCAGATTAACTACATGGTGAGTGATTGCAGAGTTCTGAGATGCAGAGGGATCTGGGTGTCCTAGTGCATGAATTGCAAAAGGTTAGTATCCAGGTACAGCACATAATTAGGAAAGCTAATAGAATGTTATCGTTTATCGTGAGGGGAATTGAAATCAAAAGTAAGGAGGTTATGCTTCAGCTATACAGGGCATTGATGAGGCCATATCTGGCGTACTGTGTACAGTACTGGTCTCCTTGTTTAAGGAAGGATGGAAATGCATTGGAGGCAGTTCAGAGAAGGTTTACTAGACTGTTACCTAGAATGGGCGGGCTGTCTTACAAGGAAGGATTGATACAGGCTAGGCTTGTATCTGCTGGAATTTAGAAGAGTAAGAGGCAACTTGATTGAAACAAATAAGATCCTGAGGGGTCTTAACAGGGTGGATGTGGAAAGCATGTTTCCCCTTGTGGGAGAATCTAGAACCAGGTGTCACTGTTTAAAAATAAGGGATCACTCATTTAAGACAGAGATGAGGAGAAATTTTTTCTGAGGGTTGTGAGTCTCTTCCTCAAAAGGCAATGGAAGCAGAGTCTTTGAATATTTTTAAGGCAGAGGTAGATAGATTCTTGATAAGCAAGGGGTTATTGGGGGTAGGTGGAAATGTGGAGTAATCAGTTCTGCCAAAACTTATTGAATGGCGGAACAGGCTCGAGGGGCCGAGTGGCCTACTCCTGCTCCTAGTTCATATGTCCGTATGTTAAACTGGGGCACTTCGGTGATGGAGCTCGAAGGAAGCAAGGTAAGACTGCTCACTTGCCTAAACCTGTCTTGTATATTTCTTTTGTGGTGCATATAAACTCTTCTGTTAATACAATAAAATATTGGAACTGCACAACGTGTCCATCAGTATAACTAAAAGAAAAGACAGGTTAAAGTTTCAGCCTTTGTCAGACATCCCAGGGAAATCATGCTTGAAATGACGAGTGCTGGCAGACATGCTGAGTGTCTCCAGCTCTTACTGTTTCTATTTCAATTTTCTGTGATTTCCTTTTTCCTGTTCATGCACAATGGTCGTCAGGAAGCAGTCCCTGCCGTTTTGCTTCAAAGAGACACCAGGGATTTCCAAAGCTCCATTAATTCCAGTTAATGTGCTGGATACTGGTTAAATCCCTTGGGATCCAGTTGTTCCTCACTGAGTTTCAATGCGTCAAACCATTCTTTGGTCTGATTCAATAGCCAGGACAGAGGAACTCAGCCAACTTTGCTGCGTTAAAAAAACACTATTTTTGTGATTTAGTTTACAATTTCCATACTAAATGTGTAAAGGTATATTCAACAATTTTACTTTAATGTCCCCAATAAAAGATATACACAACACTTTTTATGGCGAAATCTAATTTAACGCTCTGTGAGCGTTAAACTTGAACAAGTTACTCCACCATTTAAAAGGAGGCTTCAATCCACAGACGCATTTTCCAGTAGGATTTATCAGGAGCACAAAGGATTTATATTCTCCCGAGACCAGAGGTGCTGAGGCCAAATGTAGCAGCTCTCCTGCCTAAGGCTAGCTAACTCATTGCAATCTAGGGATCAAATCTAAGACCTTCCTTGTCTGTATTGCTCAGTATTGCATTAAGTAATATACCTACCAAAAAATCCATCATGGCTTTAATTTTGTTTCGTTGTTCTCATATCAGGTTTGTGTGATACGAGTGTTTCCACAATGTTTTACAACTTGCTTCCATTTTAATAAAATGTACATAAATCTGCAAAATATTAAAAACCTTACCTGTATGCACATTTCCCATCCACTTTTCCCATTCACTTCCTGTCAGCTTTTCCCATTCACTTTGTCCACATTTCCCATTCAATCCTGTCCACTTTCTCCTGTAAAAATCCTTACGTTCGCATTTATAATGGAAACTGCCAATGTAAACTTGTCGGACTGCGGAGAGAGAGGCTTGGTGCCAAAGCAAGAAGCCCAAGGATTAATAGAAATTGGTCCTCAGGCTTTACCTGCATACTCATGGTGAGTGCTGGCATTTGTCTCACCTCCACAGGTATCTCGCCGCAAGGGAGAAACCAATTTCAAGCTGACTGCCCACCGACAGCTGCCCCCTGGTAAGTCCAGGGAGGGGGCTTGGTGAGGGATATGGGAGCGGGTGCAGTTCGGGTACCACTCCTGCTTCTCTTAGTTCCTTTGTAAGACATTGAATGATTGATAACATCTTTGGTTGGCAGCCATGAGGAGCCACTGAAGAATCCTGAGCTGAACAACTCCTGACTCCTACCCTGAGAGGGATCCTTTAATTAGTGCTAGATGCTAATTTACATATTCAAGGGGCCTCACATCTGTTTTGAGGATGCCTAAAAAATGTCCATGCTATTGATAAATTGGTATGTTTTGCATCCAAATTCACACTTGAAAAGTGGGGGCAATGCATACCAATTTCTACCCTTGCACTGTGGTGCCCCCACTGGCAGAAAGGTGCAATCACAGTGTTACAAGTTTACATAGACAGTTTCCATTAAAACTGTTATCATAAGAATTGATAATAGAAATGTATACAAGAGAAAGATTTCATAGTTTTAAAATAGGGTCTGAATAATGTACCCTGGCAAAGTTATACCCTGGCCTTCCAACACCTCTACCTGAACACTATTCTGGATCTTGACTGTCATGTGCAATGCCATGGGAGGGTGAGTATTATTATTTAAATATATTACTGATGTGGTTATCTGTGACAGATATGCTGTTGTTGCCTCAGCTCTTTTCATTTGATTTTATATTAGTGTGAAGAAAGATTTAATTTACCTGACAACCTTTCAGCGTTGATTTTTGAAAGACATTTTTAATCTGCAGTCCTTTCTTCTGCTGTCAGAAGCATTTGATGTCTTGTGCCTTGCATTCAGCTCCCAAAACAATCAGAGCAGACTCCTTTCACAGAGATTGAGTCAGATGCTGATTCTGATAATTACACTGGCTGGGGAGGGAAACCGAATCAGATGCGGAAAGGACTCTGCAGAATAAGGGCAAATAAAAGGTTGGACGTTTTAACATAACAGCCGTGAGATTAAAATCAATAGCTTGGCTATTCCAAATTGCCCAAGGAGTAGCTGGCACGTACACACCAGGAAGGCCCCCAACTCAACCCCTGGTTCATGCTACTCCCACCCAGCTGGGCAGTAGAGCTATTATAATCAGCCTGAGTGTCTCTGGGTTAGGGACAGGGGTGAAATCAGGTCATGGTTCACCCTCTTGGTCACCATTCAGTGTAACCCTGTTGGAAATGTGCCTGTGCAGATGTTGGATGTGATATTGGGTTTGGCTGTGATTTCACCCGCACCTCTCGCGCGGCTCATTGTCAAAGCTCATACATGCATAACGGCCATTTGGGTCAGATAATGCTCCTATGAAGCATTTTGGCATGTTCTATTACGTTACAGGAGCTATATAAATACAAATTGTTGTAGTTGTTCAGATAATGGAGGCCACCCAAGACTTCTGGAAAGGCGAGTTGGTCAAAGCTTTCAGGAATGAAGAAGAGGGATGAAAACTGTTGAGAATAACCTGCTCTCCAAATAAGCACTCCTCGTCTTAGTTGCTGCTTTTAAAATAGCTGTAACCTGGGACTGGGTGGAAAGGTGCACCGTTGCAGAGGGAGCCACAGTGTTGTTGTGACAGAGGGAGGTTGAGCCACAGCAGTGAAAGCTGGCTTTGTGCACAGCATGACTGTACAAAGCACATTCTATGAATCCCCTGTGTGTGTCTTATTGCAATTTATTGCTCCCAGTCATCTTCTCTCCCTCCGCTGACAGAGTTTAATCGGTTCAGAGGAGACAATGCAAGTGAATTTTTTAAAAGATTTAATTTGGAAGGAAAGACAGAGCAGAAAATATGAATAAAGTGAAGGAAATGCTTTATGCTTTTGAGCATAATTTCGGTTTGTGAATCAGTATTAGATTCCCGAATAACAGATTTTCTCCTTTGTTGGTTAAACATTACATACCGTAAATCACATGGTTTCTGTTGCCATGGTATCTTGTAACTTACAACCCTGCTGAGACCAGCTGACAACAGGGGATTCCTAATTTATAATAGTTTGTGTGTAATATATTCCAGTAATATCATAAAGGAAAGATGTACATTGATATAAAATACCTTATTATATACATCAGAAACACCTCCAAGAGCCTCAGACTTTGGAGGTGGTGTAACTGTTACTACACATAGTATATGGCAGCTGAGCTACACACAGCAAGATCCCACAAATGGCAGTGAGATGAGTGACTGGTTAATATATTTTTTGGTGATCTTGATTGCTGAAGGAATGTTGGGCAAGGAACCGCCCAGATCTGCTTAGAGGTAGTGAGATGAGAGGGTGTATTTTAACTGTCGGATGGCCAGCAGGCAGATGGAAGGGGGAGTGGGGGGCAGTGGCCTGATTCCTCAGGCTGGAGTCCTGCTCCATCTCTAGGACCAGGCTGAATTACCCGGAGTTGGCATAATATCCGATAGGCTGATCCAGCTTGACAAGAAGGTCGGTCCCCGAGATGTGGATGTTATCACGGGAAGTGGAGAAGAGAACGATCCAGAGTGACAGTGGCCTGCATTATCCTTGTGAAGCCTCGTCCTCCAGCCTCCATACTTCTTTTCGCCCTGTTCTGCTGTACAACTGGGCATTACCGAATCTAGTGTCCATGAAACACGCTTCACCCAGTCGGCCATTAAAAATGCAAAGGTGTCCAATCTACATTACAGGATTCCGATTTGCACAAATGAATTGATTCAGGTGGGTGAATGGAACCTGGAAGGGGGCGGTAAACTCTCACCTCCATTTTAACTCTACGACTGAACTGCTTTGCCAGGTGGAAGGAGTTAATGTATCTCCTGTGATCTTATTAATGGAGCTACATGTTTTATTCAATTCTCTTTTCTCCAACAAGAAAGAAAATGACAGGAAAAAAAGAGGGATAGGAAAAATTAAAGCAAGGACAATGACAGAGAGTACAAAAAAATGGCTTTTTTTGAGCATTTGTCAATGCGCCTCATATACAAGGGGTTATCTACAACACCATCTGCATTGGGTTCCCAAAGTTGGTTGGAGCTGCAGGTTTCATCACATGATCTCCAATCTTCAACCACCCCGACTGGAAAAATACACATTATTTTAATGCTTCTATGACTTTTTTCCTCCTGGAGACTGATGTGTAATTCCTGAAGACTCCAGGGCAATCCAGTGAGGGTTGGTAGCCCTACATCCACATTGCATGCAGGAAGCTGTGCTCATAGGATATGCAGGTCAATCGGGTCTATAGCATTGTGTCTGTGTCTTTCACTCACGTCCCCATAGCTTAGCCACTGGGAACGTGAATATCAGAATTACACTGACAAAGGATGACTTTGGACTACAGAGACAATTCTATCATGGAAAGACAGGCTTCATTTGAATCGTTTTCTCAATTAATAACGAGACACGTCCATAAAAATGCCACCGGATGTTATTTTGTTCCCTTCCTTCTGACAAGCTTGATGTTTTATAGATCCCCTGGCAAAGATATTCTGAATACTTACAGATGAATATAAAAAAACTGATTAAATCTTTGATACCTGAGTTTGGAATTGTGTGGATGTGGATTTTTTAATATACATGAAATATGGGTTAGCGCAGATCTCAGAATCAGTTTAAAAAAACATGAAAAATGCAATAAAATGTTTAATTGTTAGAAAGCAAAATCCCCTCTGCCTCTTTCAAAAATATGCACAATATATTACAAAGAAGAAGGCCCCCATTTCCTTCTCAGGACAGCTAAGCGTGGGCAATGCTAGCCCTGCCAGTGACACATCCCGTGAATGAACAAATAATAATTAAACACAAATATCACCTGTTATGTGATTTGCCATTACTTCTACATGCTGAGGATTGCGAACAGGATCCAAATGCACAGAACCAAAGATTCCTTCATAAGCAATCCTAGCCCTGAAATGAGGCCATAATATTCCAGGGTGTGAATGCTTTAGTCTGAAACACTTTTCTGCTACGTTAGCGCAGGCACTAACCCATTTATTTTTGAACAGGTTGACACTTCCACTAATGCACTAAAATAGTGGAGGGGAGAATTTCAACGAATGTGTTACGCTCTTGGGGCCCTTGTATTGTTAACGGAGTGAGTATTGACACTGTTGGGCTGGATTTTCGGCCCCCTTCTGAGCCGGGATCAGAGACGGATGGGAGCTAAAAGTAGCAAGTTTTGTGAGGCGGGATCAGGAGCTGGCAGGGCTACCGACTCGCATGTGGCGAGTAGCTGATCAAGCTCATTAAGAGCCTAATTGAGGCCAATTAAAGGAAGATGACTGGAATTTTTCAGTCAGCCTCCAGCTTTCCGCAGCAGTGCAGGCCAGTTTAGGTGTCTGGAGGTGGGCATCTGGCAGCAGGCTGGGGGTCCAGTGCTCCAGACAGGCCTACAGGCCCTGCCATAGATCACCCTGTAGAAGGGCTCTCCCCCCACTATGGTGGTCTGGCTGTTGAATCTATTATTTAATTATAGATTTAAAAATGTTCGAGAGAGAGGGTGCCTCCATTTTGAAGCACCCTCTCTCTTACTTACCTTCCATTGCAGCCTGCTGCTTCTTTCAAGCTGGAAGGCCTCTGATTGGCTCTCCAGCTTTGAAAGCCCACCCACCATCTTTAATTAGATGGAGGAGAACCTGTCTCCATGCCAATTAAGGGGGCACCACTTTGAAATTCCCAATTAGTGACTAGGGCAGGTTCGGGGTGAGGAAACAGTTCGGACCTCTGCTTCCTGTACTCCGAGGGAAAATCTAGCCCATGAGTTGGAAGTGGTCTGGGACTTACAGCAAATGGAGTCTATTTACTCAGCAAACAGCAAACAGAGTCTAGTTAAACACTAAACACAGCGTGTTGAAACAAAGTCTCTACGAACTACAGCAAACAGAACTCATGACTGAAACTACAGCAGAGACTCCTGATAAAAGCAGAGTTATTTTTCCAGCAAAATACAGCGAGTGGAGGATAGTTACAAAATACAGACTTTTATACGTAAAATCAATCACAGTCACAGCAGCGTGGTTTCCATGCATGGTTGACAGGAGAATTACCCAATAAACTCCATTCTGGCCAGGACTTGTGATCTCACAAAAGGAAGCCTGTAATTAATTCTTAAACATCTTATTTTAGGGCAAATACTATTTTGGCTACCTGGTGTCAGTAGGATGTTATGACATAGAGTAAAGCTCCATCTACTTTTCATCGACAACCTATCTCAGTGTCGTTCTATGTGACGTTTTTCCATTTCCTGCGCTAGCCATCCTGATCTCACTGACTGAGATGACCAATTTTGTGCTATTGGCTCATTCATATTAGGAACTGCCCAAATTAATTTCAAGTAGGATCTTCGTGCCCAGCTGACGGAGAAGGTTTGAAACCAGGCAATTGTATAATACACTCCTCTATCTTGTTGAGTGCTTTACATTTTTAATGAGTCTTGTACTTAGAGCAGAGAGCGGAAAAACATCAGCATCAGCACTAATTACATTGTAATAAACATTACTACTTCCTCTCTGATCCATCCAGTAGAAATATAACAGTCATTATTCAATTGTGGTTTATTTAATCAGTGAAGTTTCTAGGTCAGGCTTAGAATTATAGGTAACTATACTGTGTAAAAGAATAACAGGCTGCGATCTTAAGTCATGCACACCTGTTAACTATGGCTCAGTAGAAGGAATCTCCCCTCTGACACATAAGATTTGGATTCCAGTCCCACTCTAGAGACTTGAACACATAATCTAGGCTGACATTCCAGTGAAGTATTGAGGGAGTGCTGTGCTATTGGAGGTGCCATTTTTTTTGACAAGATACTAAATCAAGGCTCTCTCAGGTGAATGTAAAAGATCCCATGGCACTATTTCAAAGAAGAGCAGGGGAATTCTCCCCACTATCCTGGTCAAAATTTATCCCTCAATCAACATTACGAAAACGGATTATCTATTTGGTCATTTATCTTATTGCTGTTTGTGGGACCTTGCTGTGTGCAAATTGGTTGCCGCGTTTCCAACAGTGACTACACTTCAAAAGTACTTAATTGGGTGTAAAGCACTTTGGGATGTCCTGAGGTCGTGGAAGGCGCTATATAAATGCAAGCCTTTCTTCTTATTTCTTTTTACCGAGGGGGACTTTCTAGTTCAATTCTTGGTCTGTGCTGAATGCAGCCAGGCCAGTGGTGGGAGCATTACAGTTTGCCTCAGTGCCGCTAGGCTAGTCAGGAAAGAACGAACAATCTGGGTTCCTGTGTCTGATGGCCAACCAGTGACTCTTGCTGGAATGTGGTCATATGACCACGTTTGTTCAGAAATCATCACCCTGGCATGCAAACGAGACCTGGGACATGAACTACCCTGACCTCACACTGTGGTGGGGTTTCCTTTCACCTCCACACCTGCCCAGTTCCCATCTCCGAGTTAAAATCGGGGCTTTAAAGTTGTGTGGGATTTTCGGAACCATGCGCACGTGGCTGCTTCAGTCTTGTTGCCGGTTCTCAGAATCTGCCCACAGCCTCACCACATCTCAGAGTCACTGCCTCTAAAAGACATTTCACAGCTGAAAGCTCCAGGAATGCCTCATAACAGTTCGATAGTAGAAAACAGCAGTCAACATTTACTCAGCATTCGACACTCAGAAACTGAAGAAGTGCGTTTCATTGGGCTGAATTTTACTAGCACGCCGCAAATTGCACTGGCGCCTTGATCTCAGCGGTCCGCCAGCGTGAGGCGGCCGTCGCTGAGCCCCTGCGATTTTTCGCGCAGGCGCCGGCGCCCTTTTTAAAGGACATCAAGCCCTTAGAAGAAATTTGAATTTTAAAGGCGCAGTGTTTAACATTGTCATTAAAAAATTAAATAAAAGCTGGTGGCCCTTTCCCACCCCCCCCACCACCACCACCACCTGCCCTCCTCCCAACTGCCAAAGTTTGTTTTTGGGCCTATCGGTCCAAAATTAACTATTACTTTTATTCCCAACCCAAACTTACCTCCCAACCTCATTACCTTTGCCCTTCAACCCCTTCCCACCATCCCCACAGCCAATACAAAGTGTTTTCGCCGATTCCCCTCTCCCGCCCTGATAATTTCACTCCTCCCTCCTCCCCACCAGTGTCACTGGAGTTCCAGCCGGTGGCCGGAATATCGGTGTGGGACACCGGGACAAGGTAAGTTGATTTGCATTAATTTCAATTTATCTTAATGTTAAAATGAAGGCCCTGCCGCCAAGCAGCGGGGAGGGGGAGCCGCACTGAGGCCTTGCCGCCGCCGGTAAAATCTCCCGTCACACCCACCCCCGCCATGACCCCCAACATCGGAGGGCTAGTAAAATTCAGCCCATTGTCTTTGAGCTTCAAGGCTCACACTACCTTCCAATTAACGCCATATTCCAATGCTTTAGGTTTCTGAAACAGTTTCCACTACTATTTCTACAGTTTTGTTTTCTACATTCCTATATTTTTGAAGATTTCAGATAGTTATCTCAAAGAGATGAATTTGATTCTCCGACTTGCTCACTGGCCAATGTGATGGTGAGCGATACAGACTAGGAGGTTAGGCCCGTGTTGAATTAGCTGACCTCCGCTGAGGTTGGTAGTAGGGACGCTACACTTGCCCTCAGTGGCCCTTGTGTGGGCAGGGGCAAAATAAATCAACCAAGTTGTTTGCTGTTGGGATGCATCCTGAGAGAATTCCAAGAGTTTTATGATGTGTTTATATTGCATCTAAAGGAAGTAAGTCTGGGACGTGATGAGCCTGTGGGAAGATTCTGAGCATCGGCTGTTACGCAACTCTGGCTAAAAAGTGTGAGGGTGGGGTCTTAGAGTGAAGACAAGGTCACAATCAGTTGCCTAGTTTGCTGGCAACTGGGGAGGTTGAATTTCCAAGGGGTTTTCCCGGTGTTACTTTGGTGGAAAGCCTGGAATAACAATGTTTATCCTGGGGTTTTGGCGGCTGTTCCGTCAGAGTTATGTCAAAGAACACCCCCACCTTCCAGACATCTATGTGTTTTTCCTGCTGCCACGTGAATAATGACCACTTGAATAAGATACTTTAAGGTGGAAGCATAGGCCAATAAGAGGAGAGGAAGGGAGGACATTGATAAGGCCCATCAGCTACAAGCATCTTGAAGTCCATTCCTACCCGGGATCTGAAACTATTTTCCAATTATCCATTGATATAAGTTGCTAAAGTCATTATGTTGTCTATTAATGGGAAAAAATATGTTAGAACTGAATGGAATGTGCAAATAATGAAATTACAATGAATTGAACAGGTATTTTGCATCGGTCTTCACTATAGATGATACAAGGAACATCCCAGAATTAGCTGAAAGTCAGGAAATGGAAGGGAGGGGGGAACTCAAGAAAATTACAATCACCAGGGAAGTGGTACTGAACAAATTATTGGAGCTGCGGGCTGATAAGTCCCCAGATCCCGATGGACATCATCCTAGGGTCTTAAAAGAAGTGGCTAGTGAGATAGTTGATGCGTTACTTTTAATTTTCCAAAATTCCCGAGATTCAGGGAAGGTTCCGCTAGACTGGAAAATAGCAAATGTAACTCCTTTATTCCAAAAGGGAGGGAGACCGAAAGCAGGAAGCTACAGGCCAGTTAGCTTAACATCTGTCTTAGGGAAAATGTTAGAAGCTATTATTAAAGACTATTCTATTATAGCAGGGTACTTAGAAAAATTGAAGGTAATCAGGCAGAATCAACATGGTTTTGTTAAAGGGAAATCATGTTTAACCAATTTATTGGAGTTCTTTGAGGGAGTTACATGTGCTGTGGATGAAGGGGAACCGGTGGATGTATTGTACTTAGATTTCCAGAAGGCATTTGATAAGGTGCCACATCAAAGGTTGTTGCAAAAAATAAAAGCGCATGGTGTACGATACAACATATTGGCATGGATAGAAGATCGGCTAGCTAACAGGAAACAGAGAGTAGGCATTAATGGGTCATTTTCTGGTTGGCAAGATTTAACGAGTGGTGTGCCACAGGGATCTGTGCTGGGGCCTCAACCTTTTACAATTTATATAAATGACTTAAATGAAGGAACCGAAGGTATGTTTGCTAAATTTGCTGTGACACAAAGATAGGTAGGAAAGTAGGTTGTGAAGAGGACATAAGGGGGCTACAAAGGGATATAGGTAGGTTAGGTGGGTGGGCAAAAATCTGGCAGATGGAGTATAATATGGGAAAATGCGAAGTTGTCCATTTTGGCAGGAAGAATAACAAAGAAGCATATTATCTAAATGGTGAAAGATTGCGGAGCTCTGAGATGCAGAGGGGTCTGGATGTCCTAGTGCATGAATCACAAAAGGTTAATATGCAGGTACAGCACGTAATTAGGAAAGCTAATAGAATGTTATTGTTTATCATGAGGGGAATTGAATACAAAAGTAGGGAGGTTATGCTTCAGCTATACAGGGCATTGGTGAGACCACATCTGGAGTACTGTGTACAGTACTGGTCCCCTTATTTAAGGAAGGATGTAAATGCGTTGGAAGTAGTACAGAGAAGGTTTACTGGACTAATACCTGGAATGCACGGGCTGTCTTATGAGGAAAGGTTGGACAGGTTAGGCTTGTATCTGCTGGAATTTAGAAGAGTAAGAGGCGACTTGATTGAAACATATAAGTTCCTGAGGGGTCTTGACAGGGTGGATGTGGAAAGGATGTTTCCCCTTGTGGGAGAATCTAGAACCAGGTGTCACTGTTTAAAAATAAGGGGTCACCCATTTAAGACAGAGATGAGGAGAAATTTTTTCTCTCAGAGGGAGGTGAGTCTTTGGAATTCTCTTCCTCAAAAGGCGGTGGAAGCAGAGTCTTTGAATATTTTTAAGGCAGAGGTAGATAGATTCTTGATAAGCAAGGGGTTATCGGGGGGTAGGTGGAAATGTGGAGAAATAAGTTCAGCCATGAACTTATTGAATGGCAGAGCAGGCTCGAGTGGCCGAGTGGCCTACTCCTGCTCCTAATTCATATGTTTGTATGTACAATTTTAGTATACATCAAGTCTGATCAAAATCTCTGCTGGTTTGGAAAAGAACTTGCCTTGGATACATGTTTAATGCACCATGTAATATTGTATCAAAAAATATGTTACACTCAAGGTCATTACTGCAACCTACAAGCATAGCCATTCACAGGAAGTGTGCGATCTAAGTACATACGGAAGGAATTTCGCCCCTGGAGGCCGGTGGGTGCGGAAATTTGTGCTGCCAGTCAGTGTGCCAATTTCAGCACCAACCCTGCCCCATTCCCCCAGGGCCATTTTCCCAGAATCAGGATGACAGTTGGCCGCTTGCATCAGGTAGCCAATTCAGGGGCTTAAATGGCCACTTAAGGCCTATTGTCAGAGGCCAACAAGTTGCCTGGAGGTGGCCTCCTGGCAACACACCAAGGGGCCATTACTCCAGGCAGGCTTTGAGGCCTTCCCCGCGTGCCTGGCTACCGCTGCGCAATGGCAGGCTCCACAATGGTGGCCCGGCAGCTGCGGCCATTTTTTCATTCCAAACTTTTAAAAGTTGGAGATAGGGTGCCTCAAGATGGAGGTTCTCTCTGTCTCTTAACTGAAAAGGCAGGCTGCTGCTTCTGCAGTGCTGAAGGGCCTCATATTGGCCCAGCACCTTCGAGAGCCAGCCCGCCATGCTTAATTGGATGGTGAGGCCACTAATTGGCCAATTTGGGGAAAATCACCGCCGGGTGACTGTTTTCCACACACTGCAGGGTTGCGACCCCCATTTGACCCTGACGTCAGGGTCCTGACCCAAAACCTTACCCATAGTTACAATCCATCAAATCATCTCGCAATCACTCCTGTCAGATGCAAGCAGAACATTTCTAGGCGAACTAGCTTTGGAGACAGACGAGGGAGTCAGGTGGCTCAAAAAGCTAATTGAGCCTTTGGCATTTATATCAAGAATTCTTTGCTGGGCAGCAGCTGAAGCGATGGACCCCATGCTGTTAGACCTCTACTTAGAGCGTGTGTCGTGAGCGCAGTCTGGGATCCATGTGACGCAGGTCTTGTTAAAGTAGAAAGGTAGGCAGTAAGGTTTATTATGGCCATTTAGTCACATCACTAAAACCTTGAGTGGAAGAAATATGCAGTTATAGCCATGTGCAATCATCCACCTTCCCAGCAGGAATCACTGGATAGTGATTTTACTATGGTAAAATAGGCCCCCGTCTGCCTCGGCCCTCCTGTCAGGAACATTACGATAGTGGGTATGCAGCCAGACCCACCCCCTGCCATCACAACCACCCTGTCCCTCGCTGGCACTGTTCCACCATTTGGCGGGAGCTGGGTTAAAATCCACACTTACGAGTCTCAAAGAATGTAAATCAGTAATGCTCATGCAGAGAGAGCAAAATTTACTAATTTTGCTTGCTGCTTTTTTTTTTAACAAAATGGAGGATTATTGATTTAACACACTTAAAACCAAAGGATGGAAGCTTCAAAATATTTGGGCAATAAACTAAGTAATCATTAATATTTAATAGTACTGCATTGTAATTGTGACCGTAATCTGTTTGATTTATGTAAGCAAGGGAGCAGAGACACTTTAGAGGTCTGCTGGGACTAAACATGTCATTCTTGTTGCCATGGTTATGAAAATCCCATGGCAGTGAGTGAAGGTTGTAGAATTCCTGGCTGTAATTCTCTAAGACAGAATAATTGACATTTGCTGGTGGTGGAAAGACTGTGTGGTGGAACTGATCATTAAAAGTCATTCCGTTCCATATTCTCCAACAGCAACCCAAAACTGGGGTCTGAATCAGGAATATATTAAGATTGGTTCAAAATGGAGCAAAAGCTAATCATCAAATCTTAACCAAAAGAATGACTGTTAACATCAGAAATTGGCTAATGTTTGTTCAATGAACTTGACTTATCTGCGTATGAAGAGAAGATACTCTTCATCATCCAGTCTGCATACATAAATGATGTGGTATGGGGGAGGGGAGGGTGTGTAGTCCTGTTATTTAAATTACTGTTGAAATGATTCCAAAACATGAAGGGGGAAAAGAAATCGTGCCATATTAGCATCACAAGATAGGAGTGTTTGAGGCAAGCTCTGAGAATCTGAAGTGGTAGAAAGACTGTCAGAGTTATACAGATATTTCCCCCAGAGAATCGCCATACTTTATAAGTGAAAACTTTATACTGTACAGGCACCTATGTTTTTTTTAAGTCTTTTTCTCTTCATCTCCTTTTCTCTCCTGGAGATGCAGGCTGAGGCTGTCAGTTTCTGTGCTCACCCAACCATAGTTTTCTGCTTGTTAAAATGATCGTTTGGAAAATCAGGGGTTCAGCCTAGTGAATGGAGAAGTGGAAAGCCCCAGTCACCGACTCTCACTGGAACATGATTCCATAGACGCTGGCCAGCCTTCAGTACCTACTTTATCCAACTGGTCATTCTTGATGAGTGAGTCTGGCCAGGTTCTTCATTCATAGTAGGGCATCACAGCTGAAACCAAAGCTATCCTCACCAGACGCCCACTTGCACAAAGAGGGCAGGGGTTAATGGCCAGAAATAGGAAACCTGGCTTATGTTACCCCTCCCCAGTCCAACGATAATTTAGCAAGACTGGGGATTGAACTAGTGCATTTGGTTCAATGCTACACATTGAGTCCTGTCAAATTAACTAACCTTTCAACATGGATATCATTGCACATCAGCGACACATTGACCATTGGTATTTGCCATTGACAGTCCTGGCAAAAATACTTCTGCAGAATGCATGTTATAAAAGTATAGATACCACAGTAGTTACAAGGCGAAAGAAAGAAAGATCTGCATTTACATAGCACCTTTTAAACCTCAGGACGTCCCAAAACACTTTACAACCAATGCAGTACTTTAGAAGTGTGGGCAGTGCTGTAATGTAGGAAATGAAACTGATTTGGAGTAGCCATATAAATACCATGGCTACAAGAGCAGGTCAAAATCTAGGAATCCTGCAATGAATAACTCACCTTCTGACTCCCCAAAGCTTGTCCACCATCTACAAGGCACAAGTCAGGATAGTGATGGAATACTCTCCATTTGCCTGGATGGGTGCAGCTCCAACAACACTCAAGAGGCTCGACACCATCCAGGACAAGGCAGCCTGCTTGACTGGCAGCCCATCCACAAACATTCACTCCCTCCACCACCGATGCACAATGGCAGCAGTGTGTACCATCTACAAGATGCACTGCAGCAACGCACCAAGGCTTCTGAGACAGCATCTTCCAAACATACAACCTCTACCACCTAGAAGGACAAGGGAGCAGTTGCATGGGAACCCCACCACCTTCAAGTTCCCCTCCAAGCCACACACCATCCTGACTTGGAACTATATCGCCATTCCTTCACTGTCACTGGGTCAAAATCCTGGAACTCCTTTCCTAACAGCACTGTTGATGTACCCACCCCACATGGACTGCAGTGGTTCAAGAAGGCGGCTCACCACCACCTTCTCAAGGGCAATTAAGGATGGGCAATAAATGCTGTCCTAGCCAGCGATGCCCACATCCCATGAATGAATTTTTTTAAAAGGCAGCCAAATTGCGCATAGCAAGCTCCCGTAAACAGCAATGACCAATTAATGATGTTTGTTGAGCTATCATCTATTTTACAATTCTGCACAAAGTAAAATCGACTGATTGTGTTAATCAAAGCACAGAATGTTTCATTTATTCTTGGCATTTTCTGAATACACATTAAATTGTATCTGCTAATGTTTCATTGGTATTAAATGGATCAACTAATTAACATTCGATTGTATTGTAATAGATGGCTCCTGGGCTATAAGCTCCCTAGGAAGCTCCCTTGCTGTTCAACTCTATCCATGGCCATCTGCTCCCTTTCTTAGTGCTTTCTCCCCCAATCTACCCTCTTAAACTGTTTAAATTCCCCTGGCTCTTTATTCAGTACATTTTAGCCCTAACTACAAGTTAACAGCTAGTTTAATGTTACCTGGGCCCACTGCCCTCCCCCAGCCATACCTGCTCTTTGTTTTCCTCATTGAGCACTCAATGAAATTGAATGAAATCCGGATGAAATTGCAAAGTACAGCTGGTGATACTCTGATCTTCTACCCTGTTGTCTACACCGTCCAGATTATCCGCGGCCACGGCGTGCGGTAAGTCCAGTGCAGACAGGAAGGAGCAGCGGAACCCTAGGGTAATAAGACTATTACAGAGGGGAAGCCTTGAGAAAAAGGTGCCCCGAACACGTAAAAAGCCACAAAAGGCTCCTCGGCCACAACTTCAAAGCGCCCGCGGGAGATGTGAGGCTCGTAGTGCATCTGCAGCACAATGTCGGCGAATTCCTGCTGGTACTGGCGCCCGAGGCTGTCACGCACCTCCCGGAGGACGCGGATGAGCTTTCCCGACGTCGATGGTGGGAACTGATGAAATGGTTTATTACCTGCACCCCCTTTCCCCCCCCTTCCCCCTCCCTTCCCCTTCCCCTTCCCAGCTCCACTCTCCCAGCTCACCCCCCCCGCAGACCCCTCCCCCACCCCCTTCCCCCTTCGCAACCCCTTCCCAGCTCCCCCCTCGCACCATCTTCCCCTGCACCCCCCCTTCCCCTGTACCCCCCCTTCCCCCTTACAGCCCCCTTCCCAGCTCCCCCTCGCATCCCCTTCCCTCTACCCCTCCCCCTCGCACCCCCTCCTCCCACCAGCATCCTCCTACCCCTGTGTAGGGGCCCTAACAACCCCACTGCCTTGTGGGCGTCTCAGGAGAGAACAAGGCTAAGGGAGTAAACCCTAACAGAAAATCCGGAGCAGAACCCCGTAGGCGGTCATGTGTCATCTTTGGCATGTTTCCAGCAGTTCCTGCAGCCATACCGGTGCCAAACGTCATGCTCTGCACTCCTTTGGACCCCACCAGAAAGGCCGAGAGGGGGGTTTTGACACTTGGGCAACTCTCAACCTCCATACATTCGCCCAGGCATCCGCCATGGAGAGGTCACTCCATAGTCGCCTCACAGCGACTGAAACAACATGGAAGGCAGCAGTTACGGGTTATAAGTCCAGCTATTGGCCTTTCTAGCCACTCTAGGTGCTGCTCCACAAACCACTGACCACCTCCAGGTGCTTACCTATTGTCTCTCGAGACAAGGAGGCCAAAGAAGAAAATGAATCTATACATCCTGAGACCCAATGAGCCTTGGAAATTGTCACAGGACCCAGGTTACTACTTTGGAAATTCTCAACACAGCACCAAATTCCAGTTGTTATTCCTCTTTTCGTTTTGTATTATTTTTCCAATTTCCCTCCTTTCCCTCTTTGATGTCACTGACACAGAGGCCACCTGTGCATTGTCAACACTCCCAAAACAAAGCCCATGTGGCCATTCCTCATATGTGAGTGCAGAATGTAAATGCCCCGTCACCCCCACTTCTCGTGGAAATTGGCAATGCAGAAAACTGCCCACTCCAAGCTTATACTCCACTCATCCCGATTGTGCAACTGCAGTGAGCCGCTCTTCAACTGTACTTGCCACCTGCTAGACCTAAGAGTTTTGAGCCCAACATCTTTACATTCTTTGTCGCACAGTTTAGGAACCTTCATCAAGAACTGTTGCGGTTTGTACAATAACTACTTTCCGGAATCAAGAGACATGGTGTTCCCTTGGTCCCACCTTGTTGCTGGAAGTGTCATGGAGTGGGGCTTATGACTGGAGTTACCAACTCTCCAGGATTGCCCTTGAGTCTCCAGAAAGTGAAGAATAATCTCCTGGACGCTGATGCGATCAATCCAGGAGAAAAATCATAGGGGCATTACAAATATGAGTTTTTTCAATTTCTTTCATTTATTAGTTAGAAAGCTATTGGAGATAGGGGCAAAGGCTGTTTTCCTGGGCAGGGCAGTTGGAAGTGCAAGGTCATGTGATGAAATCTCCAAAGATATGTTCAACCACGGTTAGTAACCCTAAGTTACATGCCAGTTGTGACCCTTACCCATTTCCTTGGTTGGGGTCATTACCATAATTAGAACCTGTACCGGGGTCATTAACGCTGCCATTCTAATGCCTGCCTAAGGTCAATGAGGTTGGTTGTCACTGTGGTCAATGGCTGCAACATTAGCAGGCCTGTGATTCTGGACCATCATTTAAAAAATATATTTGTAAAGTGGGCCCTAAGTTAAGTCAATCACTTGGCAATCACATCAGGGAAACTGGCCACTTAAAATTGAGCCCCCTCTCCAAGAAACTTTAGCAATGCAAAATACCAGGACGCTCAGCCATCACAAGCCAGCACAGCTGCCTTGCTAGCTCTGGTTCAGTGGGCAGCAACCCCAAATTGGAGTCAGAAGGCTGCGGGTTCAAGTCCCAGCCCAAAGAGTTAAGCATAAAATCTAGGTGGATACTTCAGTGCAGTACTGGGGGAGTGCTGCATGATTTGAAGTGCTGTCTTTTGGATGAGATGCTAAATTGGAGCCCCATCGCTCAAGCGAATGTACTATTTTTCAAAGAAGAGTAGGAGAGCTCTGGTCTCCTGGACAATATTTATCCCTCAATCAACATTCCTAAAACAGATTATCTGGTTATTATCACATTGCTGTTTGTGGGAATTTGCTATGTGTAAATTGGCTGCTGCATTTCCTACATTACAACAATGACTACACTTCAAAAGTGCTTCTTTGGCTGTGATGCAATTTGAGATGTCTTGAGTTTGTGAAAGACGCTATATAAACGCAAGTCTTTATTTTTACTTTTTACAATTGTTATGACCAGGTGAGGAAGCGGTCTAGGGGTCCCTTTCAGCCTTCACCTGGTCTTACTGTAACAGGGTTTTATTTTTTAAACACACTGTTTTTAGTTCCCCCTTGGTGAATCCTTGTTCACCGCTTTCCAATTATAAGGCAAAGAAACAAGCACAAACAGGCTTTCTTAGGTTTAAAGAAGAAAGGTGAAATTTTATTAAACTTAAACTCTAATTCGGTTGATGCTTACGGATACACGACGTGCCCACACTAGCATACGTATGCGATACACACATGCAAATAGAGACAGAAAAGAGCAGAAGAAAAATTAAAGTGGAAAGGTTTGAGGCAATATCTGAAGAGTTGTTGTTCCGGTTCTTCGAGCTCACTTTAGAGTCCTTGTTTGTAGGTGGATCTTGCTTTTCGTTGGGGCCCAGTATTCTTCTTAAACCTTGTTCACTGTAGGAAACCTTTCTTTCTTGGAGTTCATGTGTCTTCAATGGGTTTTTGGAGTTCTGTGAGAAAGAGATGGGAGCAGACAGGAGAGGCTGTGGTCAGCCAGCCAGGAGAGGTCTTTTCAATCCAGGAGCAAAGAGCTTTCTGCCCAAACTTTCAGTTCAGCCTACTGTACAATTCAGAAAGAAACCCAGCCTGCCAAGCAGGTTAGTCATGTGATTAACTGGTTTGACCACGTCTGTTTGTGGATTGTATTGGAGCAGGGGAGAGCTCCTTTGTTGCAACATTATCTGTTGATATGCAAAAATATCTTTCCAGCCAGGGGCCTGGCAACCCCTTGTAACAGGCGTTCTCTTCTTCCCAGCAACAATTTGAAATTTAATGTCCATGTGGTGAAATGATTATGCCTCATTCTTGAGAGGTGGGGGCCTGCATGACACAATGTATTCCTACCACTCTCCTCTGGTTATGGTGGATGTATTGTATGTCTGCTCTGGTTTCCAACAGAAATGCTAGACAGAGGTATGCCAGTGGAGCACATTATGTGTTCAACCAGCACTAACAATAATTTCAGCCGTATAAATTTATGCCAACAGAAGAGTTAATTTTTAACAAAGTACCAGAGTTAATCTTGCACAGACAATCTTTCCTTAACCAGATTTCCAACAGCTCCAAATTGCTATTGGCTTTTCAGTCCCGATATTCTACAATTAAAGTGACATATGATTATTCCATCAAAAGCTACAATATCATTATTAATGACCCCTGCTCTTGGCACTGGATTCAGCTGCAGGAACTTCCATTAAGCAGGACCTTTAATTCAGTTGTGGAGCATGAAACCGATATTGGATGGAACCCCTGTCCAAGGCCATGCTAATACATATGGAACTAATGTCTAATGAGGCTGTTAAATCTTCCTGCAAAGAGTGAAAGATCATGGTAGAATTTACTGGTCTGAATTTTACCAGCCCCCAGATGGCAGGAACGGAGGTGGGTGGGCAGGTAGTGAGCAGGTGGTGGGCTGGTAAAATAGCGGGGAGCCATGTTGGGACCCCTCCCTGTCCCTGTCCTGTCGCCAGGGAAGTTTCCCAGCAGTGGGCTGTGAGGCAGAGATGGACAGTCGATTTACATAATTAAGGGCCCCATTAAGGGCTATTTTATGGAGCTGCCAGCATTTTGCTGACAGCGGAGCAGCCTTCTGCTGCATGGAGAGGCTGCCAGCTTCTGGGGTTGGGGGTGGCGGGGGGGGGGGGGGGGGAGAGTAGTGGCTATCAGAGCCAGAGGCTCCATGCCCCACATTGGGGGTGGTCTGCGGGCAGGAAAGGCCGCCCCTGCAGCCGCAACAATTCCCTCAGGTGGCCCTTGCCATCCTGAATTTTTATTTTTATTGCATTTTGAGGCGCCCCAAGGTCTCCGACTTGCCTCAGCAGTGGCCACCTACTCTCAGTGGCACTGCTGAGGCTTCAGAGCTTCCGGCCCTCTGATTGGACCAGCAACATCAGGACTCTGCCAACCTCAGGCTCTCAGGTGGCCCATTAGAATGGAGGCTGCCCACAGTAAAATCGCTGAGCTGTTCCCACTGGGCTGGGAATTGCTTTTTACCCTGACTTCGGGGTCCCGAAGCCCATGGTAAAATTCAGCCCACTGATTCACTGGTGAGTAGGTCTTATTTGCAACAGTAAATCTGACAGAGTGCAAGCATCTCTTGAAATTGAAGATTTTTCCCTTATCATGGAACCTTAGAATAATACAGCTCAGGAGGAGACCATTCCTCCCATCATGCCAGTGCTGGCTCTTTGAAAGCTATCCAGTTAGTCCCACTCCCCTGCTCTTTATTTGGAGAGTTTGGAGAGAATGTAGCAAGCTAGACTTTTCAGTCAGATCAATTAAAAAAGGCTGAGAATTCCACATGGCCATTGTCTATCCCAATAGCTCAGAGAAATGCACTGGTCGGTGTGGATGTGAGTTATACCAAATGAGAAAGGTAATAGATTCAACCTGAAATTGGTGCTCGGTTAACTGGTCTCAGCTGGGACAGCAGTTGTGGGACTTGCAATTGATCTCAGTGTCAATGGGCTGGAGACAGGAAAAAAACTTAGCCTGGTACCTACTCCTGATTGCTATCCAGCAACAGTAGCTGGACGTATGTGTATGTCGGGGTGGATTGGGTTTGTTTATATTCATTCTAGAGATATCGCCAGCAAGACCAATGTTTACTACCCAACCCTCGCCGCTGTTGAGAAGGTGGAATTGAGCCTCCTTTTTGAACCTCTGCAGTGCATGTGGTGAAGTTGTGCTTACGATATTGTGGGTGCGGGAATTCCAGGATTTTGACCCAGTGCCCATGAATGAACGGTGTTATAAATATCCAAGTTGGGATGGTGTGTGACTAGGAGGCGATGGTGTACCAATGTACCTGCTGCCTTTGTCCTTCTAGGTGGTGGAGGTCATGGATTTGGATGTGTTGCCAGGTTTGGGCTCAGCTGTGATCTACACTTGATCAAATATCCAGCTGACACTTAAGGGTAGATTTAATGAATTTGAAAATTACTTTTCTGGTTTGAAAATCCTGGGGGACCTGCTGACCTCCAGGCCCAAATTCACAATGGGCTCTTGCTGTGCAAGTATTCTCACTGGATCTAGCTTTTAATACCTCGGGTCACACATGAAACACGGTCTTTCGGGCTAGGGCCTCCCAACCCCTTTACCCTTACATATTTCGTTGCCTTCAGGAACCAACCAGAGAATATTGGAGATGGAAGAAAAATGCATAAAGGAAGGACATTACAAGTTCACACTTTGTAATTATCCAATAAGGTAAAGAAAACTCAAAACTCATGAGCTGAGTTTACAAATTCTCATCCAAATTTGCACTTGTCATAAACTCAAAAACTGCAAACTGTTCCAATATCGAAAAGAGAAAAAGATCATTTACATCCTTCCCAAATGTATCGACGTGCTTCAAATACAATTAATTACCACGACAATTCTTGCATAGGCAATCGCAGAACTATTTTGTGCACCTCAAGATCCCATAAACTACACTAGGATGAAAGACTGGTTAATTGATTTTTGCTAGTGGTTATTGAGAGGAGACACTGGAAGGACTCCCTGCTCCTTTTTGTGTTATGGGGTCTTTAATGTCCACCAGAACTGCCTAAGTAGGAAGATGGAACCTTTATTTAATGTGTTGTCTGACAGGTCCCACCACCAACAAAGCAGCACTCCCTTTGGTACTGCACTGAAGTGCAAGCCTCAGTCATATGCTCAAATCATCGAATGTGGCTTGAATGCATAGCTAGCTTTTTTTAAACCAATCTTTACTAGGGTGTGGTTGGAAATTATGGGTAGTGAGACTGCCAGACTGATGCAGTAGGGAATACTCTTGTGACTTTCATATATGGCATACTGTGAGGGCCGTGCAGAGAGAATTTGTGTGTGGGCCAACACTATATGCAACTGTCTTGCACATGATTTATGCTTCCCAAGGGAAAATGTTCAGTTTCCTAGCACGGCCATCCCTCACCTTGATGATCTAACACATTCTTAAAAATAACCTTGTTGAGAATGCACAAAAAAGGGAAAGACGTGCATTTCTGTAGCTCTTTTCACAACCACAGGATGTCCCGCAGCACTTTACAGCGAATGCAGTACTTCATTTGTGTCATGGAATCTTTAATGCCCACCAGAGCCACCTATGTAGGCAGATGGGACCGTTATTTAATATGTAATTTGAAAGGTCACACCACCAACAAAACAGCACTCCCTTGGCACTGCACTGAAGTGTCAGCCTCAATTATATGCTCAAATCCAAAATAGGGTACATTTTGAAGCGCTTTTGAAGTGTAATCACTGTTGTAATGTAGGAAACAGGGCAGCTAATTTGTGCACAGCAAGCTCCCACAAATAACAATGGTATAATGACCAGATAATCTGTGTTTTTGTGATGTTGACTGAGGGATAAACATCGGCCAGGACATAACTTTCCTGCTCGTCTTTGAAATAACGTCATGGGATCATCTACGTGCACCTGAGAGGGCAGACCGGGACACAGTATAACATCTCATCTGAAAGTTAACATCTCCAACAGTGCAGCACTCCCTCAGTACCGCATTGGAGTGTCAGCCTAGGTTTTTGTAGAGTGGGACTTGAACCCACAACCTTCTGACTCAAAACATATAGGCAAGACTCAGCATAATCCTGATCTAATTGTCTGTAACAAAACTTAATACAGCAGCAAATCATCTGTGAAAAGCAATAAGCATCATATCATTTACCAGCATAGTGAGGGATTAAATTACACTCATGTCTAGACTGGATGTAGCATTTTAAGTTGAAACTGCTTGGTGCAGCTACTACCAGAACCCCTCTCATTCAATTCCAATCACCCGAATGGAATGATTCCACTCACTGTAGATTTATTTTACCCAAAATATTTTCTTTAACTGCCATCACAATGTCCAGTTTCCCTTTTTTGTTCTCAAGGCTCTTAGTCTTGCTACGTTACGTTTCCATAAGTATCTAGAGACATTATTGGGCAAATTAGCTATTTTCACTCCTGTGTCAAGGCAGTGAGTGTCAGGAAGTTATTGAACCACAGAGGGCATCACTGTCTCGTTCTCCCGTAACAACAAAAACTTGCATTTATATAGCGCCTTTAATGTAGTAAAACATCCCGAAGCGCTCCATAGGAGCATTATCAAACAAAATCTGACACATAGGATACACATGCAAACTCGGCAGTGGTTGTGTTTAGAAACCCTGGCGTTGAGTGTGATGGTAATATCCCAATGGATGATGCCAGGGCTGAGATCAGCAAACTTGGGATAGATCTTGAAGCAAACCTGAGCCTTTGTGTCATTATCATGCAGGGTGGTAAAAATACTAAAAATATTCTTATCCTTGAGTTCCTGAAATAGCGGTGACACATTAAAGTTGTAGTTGGTAATTTCTTCAACCTGCAATAAAGACAAATACAATAATTCAGTCCTAATCTTGTTTCTTTTTAATTATTGCTATAATTTAGATTCTGAATCATTCCTGGGAGACAGAGTTGACTGATTGTTTTGTCTGATTGATTATTTGTGAATTGATCCAATTATCAAATTTGAATAACGAGAACTGTACAGGAGGCAGAGGGAAAATATAGACAGCATAATAAAAATTGGATGAAGGCAAGTGACACCAAATCTGGTAAACGCTCACCGTATTTCACATAACATGGATTTTTTTGTTAAAATATTCAAATATATTCATGGACTATCAAGTGGAGGGCATAAACCTGCCATTCATCCAAATAACTTCAGCCACAGTTTGCATCAAATTGTGTGCTGACCACATTTGTCAAAGACGCATATACCAGTCTAACTAAGGGCTGCAGTCCCAGTGAACAGGAAATCTCAATAGGCAGCTACCTTCTTTGCTCCAGATTGAACAGAACCATAGCTGTAAAAGGTTAAGAAGATAATACAGTGACAAAATGAAGCATGTTTGTCCAGCTTAAACTTGGTAGTTCAGTTACAACACGGAATGGGAAACGGGGAGTGAGGTGAATTTCTTCACTATTTTCGGCATTCTTCTGGCGCATAATAAGGACAAGTAAATTTTTTGTGGTGGAAAAATTAGGCAGAAACTGTTTCCCCTAGTTCTCTATCCTGAAATCACTCCCCAGGTTTACTTTTTGGCCTTTATTTAAATTTATGGCAATGAGGCCCAGTGGCTCTGCAGCTCTGAGTTTTCTGCTTTTAAAGAAAAAAAGAATTTGAATTTATATAGTGACTGTCACAACCTCAGGACATCCCATAGTGCTTTAGAACCAATAAAGTGTAGTCACTGTTGTGGGGAAATGCAGCAGCCATTTTAGTGCACAGCAAACTTCCACAAACAGCAATTAGATAAATGACCAAATAATCTTTTTTTGTTAGTGATGCTAACTGAAGAATAAATATTAGCCAGGATTTCTTGCTCGTCTTTGAAATAATGCCATGGAATCTTTTACACCCACCTGGAAAGGGCAGACAAGGCCTCGGTTTAATGTTTCAGCTGAAGGACGACTCTGAAGAGCCTGGAGAGTTTCACTAGCAAGATCTGTAACTGAAAAATACTTTTTGTAGCAAATTCTTTTGTTACCATTCTTCCTCCATGCACTAGGACTAGCTTCTGAACCCTGGCAGGTTATTGTTCCCATTCCCTGTCACTTTGAGGGCTTCCCAAGCGCTAGAATGGCAATCTCTTTGGGCATACCCTTCTATCATTATCACGGAGGAAAAGCAACAGCACAGGATGGTGAATCATGCGACATTTAGGAAGGATGCATTATCAGATATTAATTGCTGATTTGCTTAGCCGTAGTACAAGATGTTGAGTTTGAGCCGCTTTAACCTGAATGCATTGTGAAGGGTAGGTTGCACATGTTTCCTTAAGAGAGTCAAGAGGTACAAAAAGTAATCGAAAAGACTAATAGAATTTTTAAAAAATTCGTTCATTGGATGTAGGTGCTGCTGGCCAGCATCCCTAATTGCCCTTGAGAAGGTGGTGGTGGTGTGATGCCTTCTTGAACCGCTGCAATCCGTGTGGTGTAGGTACACCCACAATGCTGTTAAGCAGTGAGTTCCAGGATTTTGACACAATGACAGTGAAGGAATGGCGCCATATGTCCAAGTCAGGATGGTTTGTGACTTGGAGGGGAGCTCTCCGGTGGTGGTGTTCCCATGCATCTGCTGCCCTTGTGCTTCTAGATGGTAGAGTTTGTGTGATTGGAAGGAGCTGTTGAGAAAGACTTGGTGAGCTGCTGCAGTGCATTTTCTTGGTCTTTATCTCAAAGGTGTTTGAACAGGTGCTTCAGTTGCACAGGGCCTTGGTCAGACTGCATCTGAAATACTGTGTTCAGTTTTGGGCATGAAACCTTTGGAAAGATATTCTGACCCTGGAAATTGTACAGTGCAGATTGATCAGCATTCACCAGGGCTTAAAGGATTAAATTGTGAGGGCAGGTTACATTAACTTGGCTTGTATTCCCTTGAATTTAGGTGATTTAATTGAGGTGTTTAAAATGATAAAGGGATTTGATAGATACAGAGAAACTATTTCCACTAGTGGGGCAATACAGAGCAAGAAGACATAATCTTAAATTAGAGCTGGGCCATTTCGGAATGAAATCAGGAAGCATTTTTCACCCATTTGCGGCCAAATGGCATACTCCTGTTCTTATGTATTTTGATGCCCAGGAAGATAAGGTTGAATAGCCGATCCGTTAACTTGCCTGCCCTGGTGAGGTCATTGAACTTATTGCATCAATGATCTGCAGTACCCGGGGTGAAAGAGTTGGAACTTATTGCCAGTGCCACCTCCAACTAGATGGTGTGAATGAGGTTCCTGACCCAGCTACCCAGCAGTCTGTGACTCCTTAGCTCTACTTCCTCAATAAAGGCTTGGAGGTGCAAATATGTAATTTTCTGGGTTCTTCCTCCATGCCTGTCTGAAACCTGGGATATAAAAAGACCTCGGGTGTGAGTTTCGACTTGGATAGAGACACAAAGTGGATTGTATCATATCTTCCACCAGTTTTATTGAAGTGAATGGGAACTGATATTGGATGGGGTGTATAGCTGACGGGAGATGTAAATCCACCTGTTTTACATCCCTGGCCAAGCTGAAATTTCATCCCCTTCACCCATTTTAACTGACTATTCAGTTGAATGATACTTCCCAAACTCATTTTCCTAAAGGCCGCTGTGGCAGTCAGAGAGAAGAGAGTGAAGAAGCTGTGAAAAGTGTTTGAGTACAGGTCCAGTAAATAACAAAGAAATGTTCTAATCTACTGAACCATGGAGGGTAAGTTTTGGAAAAATGCACCATTTGCAATTTCTGTGAAACTTTTCATAAGATGCTTGACAATCTTTATTCCTTTTCTTTTTGTTGGGTTTTCTCCTGTTTTAATGAAATCCTGCATTACAGAACCTAAATTAGAGCTTTTGTTTAAATTGGGGTTCATGGACATCCTGTGGCCTGATCAGTCACAGATCTGTAGTTACTGTTTTCCTGTTGCACATTATAGGTCTCTAGGTTTAATGACAATTGCTCTGCAGATTGTTAGTTACCATCCTTCAAATGCCAACAAAATCAAAATGAGTAATTTCACAGAGCTAATTGCCATTTATTCTGATCGCGGCACTGATTGGCACAGGGCAGAGAGGAGCATGTATATATGTGTAATTTGATTATCATGCAGTGTGACATTTAAAACCTAGTTTAGCTGTAAATTTTGAGATGGCAGAAGTAATACTATTGGGACACTTCTTTTAAAAAAGGTTTTGAATGATTGAATGTAATGAATGTAAACTAAATTTACACTGCAGTGTGAATGATATGCATCCACTAAATGACTACATGTTTTGTGCACTTGAAGCTGCAAATGGAGCAGCCACTGTGAAAATTCCTGCGTGTACTGGCCTTCGATCTCTTGAGATTCGGGCACAGGTTGGCCCCTGCCCCCTGCAATATTACAGAAAATGGCTTTCCAATTTCCAGTCGGCTGTGAGTGGAGGTTAGGTGTTGCAGTGCAGAGTGGGAGAACTGTGAGATTAGTGATGGAGGGCCTAAAATTTTGTTTTTTAATACAGTGGTTTTTCTCTCAATTGTTTCACGATAGTTTTTACAAGTAAATCTTATTCCCCATAATCCAAGACCTTTATCATCTCAGTAATCTGTCCTTATGGTGTTGCATGGTTGTAGGATTATAAATAAGTTATTTGCAATAATCTTTGTACTGAATTAACTATCGCTTGACACTACGATATCTCTCTCTCTTACAGTGGCCAAAATATTTACTTACCAAATAAAGATGAGCATAAAAAATTTGGGGGAATACTAAATGGTAAAAGAGCAAGCACCAAAATGAGGAAGAGTCCATGATGGGTTAATCATCCTTTCTAGTAACTTCTCCTGAAGCACTTTAATCGCCGTTTCTATTGTGTGAATGAAATCTTCAAACATAAAACCCTCTTTGTTCTCTTTCTTTCATTGAATATATTCTCAATGACAACGAATATTTGGAAGTAGTCTCTCAATATTTTTCCCCTCTCCTGTTCTTTATCTACTGGATGCTTTTGGGCATCAGATGAAACTTACCAAGGTTATGTCCTAAAATATAATTAATGCTGCTGATACTACAATGTGTGAATAAATTCCTAAGCAAGTGCAGCTTAACTAAGTGCACATGATACAATTAGTACATTAGACAAACCTGTCAGCGGACGGGGCAAACTCCCACAAAAATTTCTCATCAATCATTGATGGAAATGAGTCACTTTGAATTTAGGATTGAACATCGCTTTCATTTCCCAAATGGAAGTTCGCATCTGAATTCTTAATTGGAAATGGTCCAAGTCAATCCATACAATTGTGACAGGGTCGTTTACAGAGTAACATTGACAGTGCCTGCCAATAAGTTGCCTACTGTCTAGCCCAGGAGTCGGCAAGCTTTTTTAAAAAGAGCCTTTTAAAAAAAATTGCCGAAAATAAAACCTGTTGGGAACCACAAGACGAAAATTTGGCATTTCTAAACCAAATACTTGGCAAATTGCCAAGTGCCTCTGGTAGAATGCATTATTTACAAACATAATAAGTAAAATACATTTATTGAATTTATGTATCAATTGAAAAAAATCATAATTAAAATAGATTTAACTCTGAAATATCATGTTTTCCGATTCTTTAACTATAATTTGGCAGCAAAGTCAACTTTAAAACAAACTTTTTAACTTAAGATTTGTAGAATTAAGACTACTTTTTCACCTATAGATTCTCAATATTAAAAAAGGTTCTGATAGCACATTTGTTGGTGGCAGTTCAGAGGAGGTTTGCTAGATTGATACCTGGAATGAGCGGGTTGTCTTATGAGGAAAAGTTGGACAGACTGGGCTTGTTTTCACTGGAGTTCAGAAGAGTGAGGGGAGACTTGATTGAAGTTTATAAGATCCTGAGCGGTCTTGACAAGGTGGATGTGGAAAGGATGTTTCCTCTTGTGAGTGAGTCCAGAACTAGGGGGCACTGTTTTAAAATTAGGGGTCGCCCTTTTAGGACAGAGATGAAGAGAAATGTTTTCTCTGAGAGTTGTGCGACTTTGGAACACTGTCTCAGAAGGTGGTGGAGGCGGGGTCATTGAATATATTTAAGGCAGAGATAGATAGATTCTTGTTAGGCAAGGGAATCAGAGGTTATCTGGGGTAGATGGGAATGTGGAATTCAAGACACAAACAGATCAGCCATGATCTTATTGAATGGCGGAGCAGGCTCGAGGGGCCGAATGGCCTATTTCTCTCCAAATGCATATGTTTGATTCAGAATAATTTATCATCTCAATTATATTATAAACACTAATGGTTGCAACCATAAAACCTTTCCTTGAATCAAAGGCATTATTGATACCATTCAAATAGAGCACAATGTTTTTTGTTAAAATAATCATTTGAAACTGTAAATTGCATCATAATGATTAGCCTTTTATCCCCACAATAAAACACAGCTCTTTCTTCTCTTGACTTAATTTTTTTTTGGCTTTTTCATGTTAATGTGATCCAATTGGAAAAGGTTGGAAGCCGCAAATGAGATGTTAAAGAGCTGCATGCAGTTCCGGAGCTGCAAGTTGCAGACCCCTGGTCTCACCTCTCCAATGTGGAATGGTATGCTGTGTTCTTCCTCAGGTACAAAATGAATTAAAAGGTCTTTCTTAAGAGTGGAATAAGCACTGCAATACACAGTGAGCAGTGCAACATTCTGTTATAATATATAACAGGTTCCCCCAAATCATACAGAGACATATTTTTAAGATTTTAAATTATATAAAATCACTGAATCTTTTTTGCATAAAGACTGATGTGCAACGCAGTGAGGATGATTTGGGATCTGTTGTGTATTTCATTATGTTGTAACATAGGAAACACAACAGTCAATTTGTGCATAGCAAAGTCCAACAAACAGCAATGTAATAACAATCAACCTTTAGTGATGTTAGTGGAGAGATAAACATTGGCCAAGACACCAGGCAGAACTCTCTGCTCATCTTCAAATAGTGCCATGGGATCTATTACATCCACCTGAGAGGGTTAATAACCTCATCTGAAAGAAGACACCTCTTTAACAGGACACTGGAATGTTAGCCTAGATTTTTGCTCACGTCCCTAGAGTGGGATTTGAACCCATGACCTTCTCACTCAGAGAGAAAAGCAATATGACTGAGCCGATGCTAAATCTCTTTAGGAGGGCTGAGGTAGGTGATGGGGAGGGAAATTGGAATTATTCACAGGAAGCCTGCACTGGTTGCAGTGCACTGAGGATGAAGCCTGTGGCAGGGAGTGGGCCTGAGTGTTATTCAGGTGTTGTATTGTTATTTTCACTGGTGGAGGGGATGACAATGTCAGGAAATGTAAAAATAGCATTTGTAGATGTTCAATGCAGTGAGTGCCAGTCTCGTCACAAGAGGTCAGTCTTGCTTCATGCCACATTCAGACATTGTCCCTATCACAAACAGTAAGGACTAAAATAGGAATTGTCCCATCAGCAATTTTAATTTCACCTTACATGTCTTGGAAAAGACACCAATCTGGCTGAATTACAACATGTTTCTTTGAAAATAAAAGATAGAGTGCAACTGATCCAATCTCTTTTCCGGGGCCCACTCTGCATGTTGAGAAGCAATACGTTCCACGTTGTCTGACTGTGGTAACAATGGAATTGATCAGTTCGTCATGTTACTCCTGACCATTCCATGGTATCGTATAAAGAGATGAAAAACAGCATGAGAAAGGATTGTTAAGGCAACATGGTGCAATCTTGTGCATTGCCCTCCTCAATCATTAGTAGTGCTAATGCCACAGAAGAAAATGAGGGTAATTTTAGAACTAAAGAAACTCTCTGGGAATTTCCTCTCTCACTGCAGGGGGTCAAATTTAACTGCTGGGTAAGAAAGTGGAAAAGAAAGCCCTGAGCCTCGAGCCCATTCAGGAATGCCAACATGCTGGCATGACTGATTTCAACAGCTGGGTCTGGCCCAGAATTTCCTGGAGTTGGGTATCTCGGGCCCTGTCCCGTAGGTTCGACATTTCCCTCACACTTCAGCTCCAGATTACTTTGCCCTGTAAGTTGCTGGAAGTGTGGTGATGCGTATAATGCTGTGTTGATGTCAATGAAACATCGGGGACCCCGGTGAACGACGGCACCAACAGTATATCTGCTTAACCAATGAGATAAAAGGACTGACAAAGAAACAGGAAGGAAGGAGAAGAAGGATTAATTCTGTGCCAAATCAGGCACAGAGAGAGGAATAAAGAGAGGGAAAGAAAGATTGGATTAAAAGAGAGAGAAACACAGAGATGGAAAGGAAAAGTTAGATAAATTTTAAATTTAAAAAAATCTCTAACAACAATTTACTACCCATAGGAGTGAGTCTCCATCATTTATGTTGGAGAGACTGAGAGGCAATGCAGGAATGTAAATCTCCTTTTAAAAAAGGGGCTGCCCAGCCGATAAAGTAGGGTAATGTGGAAATATGCGGGAATGGTCCTCAGTACAGGGTAAGTGTTCCAGGACGGGAAGCCCGGTCAGGGGAGTAGGGGAGGCCCAAGGTTGCCTTGTCAAAGCCAGAGACGCACTCCTGCTCCTCCTGGCCCATGAGGAAACTGAAAATAGAATGTCAAAAATGTACTCTTCTGGGTCTGTCTCCTGTTCTTGGCAGGTTTTGCTTGGCGGGGAAGTCACCTTTACTCCTAGCTCAGGCCCCAATAGCAGATTGGGCTCCAATTACATCATCAGAGCCCGAAATGTATATTTAAAGAGGAATAAGACAGGTGTCCTTGCCTGCCTGCAGTTTAAAATTGCCGTCGGCTAGATCAAGTAAGGAAAGAAGTTGGTACGTCACCAGTTCCATTCCAACTGCCTGGTTTTTGCCAATCTACCCAATAAAACAATCAAAGCAAGTTTGTTTACTCTTTCTGCAAAGCTGTTTAACTCCCGTAAGGAAATACTTGCATTTCTATTACACCTTTCGTGACCCCTGGATGCCCCAAAGCTCTTTACAGCCAATGGAATACTTTGAAAGTGTAGTCACTGTTAAAATGTAGGAAAGACAGCAGGCAATTTGTAAATTGCAAGATCCCACAAACAGCAATGAGATAATGACCAGATAATCAGACTTAGTAATGATGATTTAGGGAAATATATTGGCCAGAACACCAGGGAGAATTTCCCTGCCCTTCTTTGAAATAGTGCCATGGGATCTTTTACCTTCACCTGATAGGACAGATTTGGCCTCAGTTTAACATCTCATCTGAAAGACAGCACCTCTGACAATGCAGCACTCCCTCAGAATAACAGTGAGGATTTGCTAAGTGGCTGCTTTCAGAGTATATATAGGGGCTAACACCACTGGCTGAACTTGAGCCACCTTCAGGGCCAGAATGGAGGCAGGTTGGCACTAAAAATAGCTCTGCCGGCCTGCGTACTGGTTCCTTGGCTCCATCCCACCCACGGACCATTTACCCGGAGGCAGGATGGGGGCGGTTTGTGGCGGGGTTACCTGCCAACTGGCCTCCAAGTTTCCGGGGGATGTGGTGGGGGGGGGGGGGGGGGTGGCAGCACTCTAGGCAGACTTAGAGGCCCTCCCTGCCTGCCTGGGGTTAGCAGCAGCTGCAGGCTGCCCTATAGATGGGCTCCCCCACTACCTTCAACCCTCAATAGTGGTGGCCAGGCTACAAAGACCATTTTTTATTATAAATTTTAAGAAGTTGGAGACAGGGCGCTTCAAAATGGAAGCGCCCTCCCCCTCACTTACCTGCCATGGCACCCTGCTGCTGCTTACAAATTGGAAGGCCTCTAATTGACCCTCCAGCTTCAAGAGTCCACCCACCATCCTTAATTCGATGGCAGGCCTTATCTGGCCACTTGGGGGAAAATCACTGAGTGTTTCCCACACAATGTGGGCTTATGTTCCCCATTTGAGAATCCAGAAGCCCGCAGGGGAAATCCTGCCCCACATATCTACATCAGGGAGAACTGTGTCATGGAAATTGATCGGTACAAATGATCAATTTCAATGCTGATTACACTGCTTCTCCGGGAGTTTTCCATGCACCTTCCACCAACGTTACAGCAAATAATCTGGAGAACCCATGACGAAAAGCAGACCCCTAAGGTATCTTATACATCTCCACTAGGTCTTCTTCAGCCATCACAGTGGCGCAGTGGTTAGCACCGCAGCCTCACAGTTCCAGGGACCCGGGTTCGATTCCGGGTACTGCCTGTGTGGAGTTTGCAAGTTCTCCCTGTGTCTGCGTGGGTTTTCTCCGGGTGCTCCGGTTTCCTGCCAAAAGACTTGCAGGTTGATAGGTAAATTGGCCATAATGAATTGTCACTAGTATAGGTAGGTGGTAGGGAAATATAGGGACAGGTGGGGATGTTTGGTAGGAATATGGGATTAGTGTAGGATTAGTCTAAATGGGTGGTTGATGTTCGGCACAGACTCGGTGGGCCGAAGGGCCTGTTTCAGTGCTGTATCTCTAATAAATAAAAAAAATAAAAATAATAAATCTCCTATTGAGGTTGAAGAACCCAAAAATCTTATGTGGACCTTGCTGTAAGAAAAAATAATAAAATGTTTTTACTTCTAATAGGAGACTATGAATCTATCGAAAGTAAAGATCCAGCTTATTTTCAAAGAGGAATTTATGGGATGGTGCTGAAGGAGATGGACCAAGCTGTGACCTTTCTTTGACATCGCTAACATAATTCATGATAACTTTCCACCTTTCAGCCTTGGTGGAGCCTCATATGTTGTCTGTACAATTTTATACTTCTGCAGGCCTTTCTGAAACAGTTCATGCAGTGCTTACTGTGAAAGTGACTGTCGATTGTGGAAGGGTTCTTTTCGCATGAACTTTTGCATTCATTAAGGTGAGGGTTGTCAACGCTGGGCAATATAGCACTTTTCCATTTTGGATGTGCAGTGTCAGAATTAACTGCAGAATTCTCACATTAGGTATAGCATAGTCATATAGGAAATAAACTGCTGGCACTCTGCCCCTACTGCAAACACAGTGGTTGTACCCCCCATTGCACCAGTCTTCACACCGACAATTGTTATGCCCTCTCTCTTTGACTCTAGTTTATTAATGTTGCATAGATCTGTACAAGGACAAAGAGTGCTTATTGATTGCTGTCTTTCCACTTTAGAGACAAGTTTGTCGCGTTCAGCGAGTGGGCACAAAATGTTACTATTCTACTGAGCAAGATTTATCCTCTTGGACAGATGAAGTTACATTAAACATCTCTGAGCTAAGGCTGAGATTGTTTTGCTGTTTCTTTATTCCAGAGTACTCATCATCCTTGTCATGTGACAGGGATGAATAATGAAATTAACTCTCTTACTGTTAATTTATCTCAGATAGCATAGTCAGTGCACCAGGATCAAAGGCAACATATCTTTTGTTGCAACATAGTGGCTATGTTAAGGGCTTGTTGTGTTCAGTTTGGAACGCCTTGTTATGGGAAGAATATAAACATAGGAACATAAGAAATAGGAGCAGGAGCAGACCATTCAGCTGCTCAAGTCTGCTCCACCATTCAATACAACGATGGCTGATCTTACATCTCAATTCCACTTTCCCGCCTGCTCCCCATATCCCTTGATTCCCTGAGAGACCAAAAGGTTGTCCATCTTAGCCTTAAATATACTCAACAATGGAGCATCCACAACCCTCTGGGGTAGACAATTCCAAAGATTCACAACCCGATGAGTGATGAAATTTCTCCTCATCACTGTCCTAAATGATTGACCCCTTATCATGAGACTCAGCCCCTCCCCCCACCCCATGTTCTAGATTCCCCAGCCAGGGGAAACAATCTCTCAGTTTCCATCCTGTCAAGCCCCTTCAGAATCTTATATGTTTCAATGAGATCATCCCTCAATGGAAAAGGTACAGCATAGGGAGTTACCATGGAAAAGGGAGACATTTATGAAGGGACACTTGAGAAGTTAGGGCATTTTTCACTACAGCAAATTAGTTTAGTTTAGTTATACAGCACTGAAACAGGCCCTTCGGCCCACCGAGTCCATGCCGACCATCAACCACCCATTTTATCTTTGACGATAAGTTGATAAATCTGTGAAAAAAGCATCTGGGATCCTTAGCTTTATAAATAGGAGGCATAGAGTGTGCTAAACCTTATGAATCATTGGTTAGGCCTCAGCTGGATTACTGCATCCAAATTTTGGGCACCACATTTTGGGAAGATCTCAAGCCCTTGGAAGGGATGTTGGGGAGATTTACTAGAATGATACCAGGGATGAGAGACTTTGGTTATGTGGAGAGACTGGAGAAGCTAGGGTTGTTCTGCTTAGAGCAGAGACGGTTAAGGGGAGATTTAGTAGTGGAGTTAAAAATTAAGGGTTTTGATGGAGTAAAAAAAGATATTGTTTCTATTGGCAGGAAGGCCAGTAACCAAAGGACACAGATTTAAGAAAATTGGTAAAAGAAGCAGAGAGGAGATAAGATTAAGTTTTTTTACGCAGTGACTTGTTATGATCAGGCCCATCGAGCCTGTGATGGCTCTTTGAAAGAGCTATCCAATTAGTTTCCACTCCCCTGCTCATTCTCCATAGCCCTGCAAATTTTTTTTCAAGTATTTATGTAATTCCCTTTGAAAGTTATTATTGAATCTGCTTCCACTGCCCTGTCAGGCATCTTTTTCCAGACCATAACAACTCACTGCCTTAAAAAAAAACTTCTCATCTGCTCCCCATAATTCTTTTGCCATTTATCTTTGTAGGAATGGACTGGTCTTAATTGGACACCATTGGCAGGACTTTAACTAATTTAAAACCCATCCATCTGCACAGAATCTGGCCCACATATTTGTAGACCCACTGTTTTGTTTAGCTGGCATTAGAAAAAACAAATGCCTGCAGTCAGCTACACTTCTAAGATGAAATATTACCTCCTGTTCAAGTCCCACTCCAGTTTGAGCACAAAAATCAAGGCTTACGGATGTTGAACTGAGGCCACATCTTCTTGCTCGAGGAATGTAAAGATCCCATGGCATTATTTCAAAGAAGAGCAGGGGAGTTGTTGCCTGTGTCCAGGCCAATATTTACCCCTAAATCGACATCACAAAAACAGATTACCTGGTCAATATCACATTGCTGTTTGTGGGAGCTTGCTGTGCACATACTGGCTGCTGCATTTCCTACATTACAACAGTGAATACACTTCAAAAGGATGTCTGGTACTCATGCACGCACTCACTCACTCCTCCCTCCCTCCTCTCCTCCCTCACCTTGTTACATATCATTTACATTACATAATGTTTCTGTATCGCTGCTCTTGATACTCTTGAGAAAATAATGACAATCTCTCCCTAACAGGAACTGATTTTTGCAATTCTGAAAAAATAAATATTTGCTTTTGCAAATGGTAATTAATGAAACTAGCTGAGCTCCTGTGCTCACATGTTTGTCTGGAGCATGGGTGTGTTGTTTGCTGAGCTGTATTTGTTTTTAACCTGACCTGTCCCTTTATCGGCCACTATTCAGGTACTCCCTGTGGCGAAATGGTATAAATTAGCACATCCTGAGGCCAAGTGGAGGCTAATTGCAGAGGAATGTTTCTGTAGGTTGGCAGCTTCCTTGTAAATCCCTACTTCCTGATCTTGGAGAGAGGTCAAATTCTCGAGGTCGGAAACCCAATCGGGAATGACTAAATGACTGGTTTTTCTTTTTCTTACATTTTAGTGTGTGAAATTTGAAGTACGATGGGCAATGTGTGTGTGTGTGTGTATGTGTGTTTGTAAATATTCTTAATATATATCATAGATATCACACCTACTTCTCTGTGTATATAAATAATATATAAAAAGAAAGTTGGATTTTCATGACCTTAGTCTCAAAGTGCTTTACAGCCAGTGAAGTACTTTTCAAAGTGTATGCACTGTTATAATGTAGGAAATCCAGCAGCCAATCAGTGCACAGCAATGGGATGGTGACTTAACCCTGCCCATCCATCCCTCGCGATCTCTACACCAGCAGCAGGGCATATAGAAATATAGAAACATGGGCGTAGGAGTAGGCCATTTAGCCCCGCAAGTCTGTTTCACCATTCATTGAGATTATGGCTGACCTGTGACCTAACTCCATATCCCTTAATACCTTTGGATAACAAAAACCTGTCAATCTCAGACCTAAAATTTACAATTGATCTTGCATTAATTGCCATTTGCAGAAGAGAGTTCCAGACTTCTACCACCATTTGTGTGTAGACGTATTTCCTAATTTCACCAATTACCCCCATTCTTGCCAGCAACAGTGGTGCCTCTATATGCAGCCAAAAAAATAGCTCTTTCTAAAAAGGCTATTAGTCCCAGACCTCATTACCAGATGTTTTGATTTATAATATCTCCAAGAAAAGAGAAAATAATGAAACAAGTAGTGTGGATGGAGATAATTGGCCGTGATAGCACGACTGCTATAGTTTCTTGATCTTTATGTTCTCAGATTAGCAATAAAAACTTCAAGGACAGCACAGAAAGCTGCCCTGTGCAATTCATGTAGAATGTATGAAATTAGCTGTTGGATACAGCTGAGGGAATGACTGTGCATTTAATATTGATACAGCGACCCGAGGGGAAAATATTCCATCACAATCGTGGCGGTGTGTTTTATTATCCTCTTTGGCTGCAATTGCACAGTAAATGATTATAAGATATGCAGAGCGGACTCTCAGCAACACAGGACTAGCTCCAATTTTAAGACAATGCTAGTCCTAGACCCCCCACCCAGCAGGAATATATTCTCTCTATCTACCCTTTCTGTTACCCTTAATACCTTGAAAACTTTGATCAAATCATCCCTTCCTAAATTCTAGGGGATACAACCCAAGTTTGTGCAATTTTTCCTCCTAATTTAACCATGGGAGTCCTGGTATCATTCTGGTACATCTACACTGTACTTCCTCAAAGGCCAAAATAGCCTTCCTAAGGTGTGGTGCCCAGAACTGCTCACATTACTCCAGGTGGGGTCTAGACAGGGCTTTGTATATTTAAAGCATAACTTCTCACCTACCTGCTCCTGGACTGCAGCCTTTGGTGCAGTGCTCCCTGCCCAACAGGGAGCCAAGCCCATCAATCGGGCTAGCTTCCAAGTGGGGATCCTATTGAGAAAGGTACGCCCCTCTGTGGAGTTAAAAATCCACAGCATTTGGGAACCAAAACTCCCTCTCCCAGGCTTGGAAATCCTGCCCCAGTAAAGATCAGGGCCTTTTTCTCTGTATTTTTGTAGGTTACAAGAGTCCTTTGCCCACTTCCTTTGCCTATTTCTGTTTTTAATGTGTCTTGGGATTTTTTAAGTTGAAGGTGTTATATAAATGGAAGTAATTGTCATTGGGAAAGGTTTTGAAGCCTGGAGTACAACAGAAGGGTTTAGGAAAAGAATTTTAGATTCAAGCAGCATCTTGAGGCTGATGGCTTCACTCTGAATGGTGGAGCAGAGGAATGGAGGATGTACGACAGAGGGTGTGAAGTGGAACTTGGGCAGGAGGAGATTACAGAGACAAGATGGGGCAAAGCTATGGAACAATTCTTAAGTAAAAGAGAAGGATTTTGAAATCAATGTATTGAGATCACAGAGAGCTTGTAGAAGTCAGCAAGGTATGAAGTAACAGGGTTTTAGACAAGAGAGGGGAGCATTGGTGAAGTTTAGTGGAGAGATCAGGACTGACGGGAAAAATGCCTTATAACTAGACTTTGATCCAATGTGATGGACTGAATCAGTACATTCTACGTGACAGAAAAACTGACATTTGGATCAATTTGCATAATTCAAGATTGGATTTAACTATAGCTTACTCAGCAACAATATACTTTTTCCCAGTGTAACACTTTACTCAGAAGAAAATCACAGATACAAGATGGCAGAATTGTACCAAAAAAAGTTTTACTTTTCTCTCCTTTTTAAAAATTATTCATTCATGGGATGTGGGCGTCACTGGCCAGGCCAGCATTATTGCCCATCCCTAATTGCCCTTGAGAAGGTGGTGGTGAGCTGCCTTCTTGAACCGCTGCAGTCCATTTGGGGTAGGTACACCCACAGTGCTGTTAGGAAGGGAGTTCCAGGATTTTGACCCAGCGACAGTGAAGGAACGGCGATATAGTTCCAAATCAGGATGGTGTGTGACTTGGAGGGGAACTTGCAGGTGGTGATGTTCCCATGTATTTGCTGCCCTTGTCCTTTGAGGTGGTAGAGGTCGCTGGTTTGGAAGGTGCTGTCTAAGGAGCCTTGGTGCATTGCTGCAGTGCATCTTGTAGATGGTACACAATGCTGCCACTGTGCGTCGGTGGTGGAGGGAGTGAATGTTTGTAGATGGGGTGCCAATCAAGGGGTCTGCTTTGTCCTGGATGGTGTCGAGCTTCCTGAGTGTTGTTGGAGCTGCACCCATCCAGGCAAGTGGAGAGTATTCCATCACACTCCTGACTTGTGCCTTGCAGATGGTGGACAGGCTTTGGGGACTCAGGAGGTGAGTTACTCGCCTCAGGATTCCTAGCCTCTGACCTGCTCTTGTAGCCATGGTATTTATATGGCTACTCCAGTTCAGTTTCTGATCAATGGTAGCTCCTAGGATGTTGATAGTGGGGGATTCAGCGATGGTAATGCCATTGAATGTCAAGGGGAGATGGTTAGATTCTCTCTTGTTGGAGATGGTCATTATCTGGCACTTGTGTGGCGTGAATGTTACTTGCCAATTATCAGCCCAAGCCTGGATATTGTCCAGGTCTTGCTGCATTTCTACACGGGCTGCTTCAGTATCTGAGGAGTCACGAATGGTGCTGAACATTGTGCAATCATCAGCGAACATCCCCACTTCTGACCTTATGATTGAAGGAAGGTCATTAATGAAGCAGCTGAAGATGGTTGGGCCTAGAACACTACCCTGAGGAATTCCTGCAGTAATGTCCTGGAGCTCAGATGATTGACCTCCAACAACCACAACCATCTTCCTTTGCGCTAGGTATGACTCCAGCCAGCGGAGGGTTTTCCCCCAATTCCCATTGACCTCAGTTTTGCTAGGGCTCCTTGATGCCATACTCAGTCAAATGCTGCCTTGATGTCAAGGGCAGTCACTCTCACCTCATCTCTTGAGTTCAGCTCTTTTGTCCATGTTTGAACCAAGGCTGTAATGAGGTCAGGAGCTGAGTGGCCCTGGCGGAACCCAAACTGAGCGTCACTGAGCATGTTATTGCTAAGCAAGTGCCGCTTGATGGCACTGTTGATGACACCTTCCATCACTTTACTGATGATTGAGAGTAGGCTGATGGGGCGGTAATTGGCCAGGTTGGACTTGTCCTGCTTTTTGTGTACAGAACATACCTGGGCAATTTTCCACATTGCAGGGTAGATGCCAGTGTTGTAGCTGTACTGGAACAGCTTGGCTAGGGGTGCGGCAAGTTCTGGAGCACAGGTCTTCAGTATTATTGCCGGAATATTGTCAGGGCCCATAGCTTTTGCAGTATCCAGTGCCTTCAGTTGTTTCTTGATATCACGCGGAGTGAATCGAATTGACTGAAGTCCGGCATCTGTGATGCTGGGGACTTCAGGAGGAGGCCAAGATGGATCATCAACTCGGCACTTCTGGCTGAAGATTGTTGCAAATGCTTCAGCCTTATCTTTCGCACTGATATGATGGGCTCCCCCCAAGATTGAGGATGGGGATATTTGTGGAGCCACCTCCTCCAGTTAGTTGTTTAATTGTCTACCACCATTCACGGCTGGATGTGGCAGGACTGCAGAGCTTAGATCTGATCTGTTGGTTATGGGATCGCTTAGCTCTGTCTATCGCATGCTGCTTACGCAGTTTGGCATGCAGGTATTCCTGTGTTGTAACTTCACCAGGTTGACACCTCATTTTGAGGTATGCCTGGTGCTGCTCCTGGCATGCCCTCCTGCACTCTTCATTGAACCAGGGTTGGTCTCCTGGCTTGATGGTAATGGTAGAGTGGGGGATATGCCGGGCCATGAGGTTACAGATCGTGGTTGAGTACAATTCTGCTGCTGCCGATGGCCCACAGTGCCTCATGGATGCCCAGTTTTGCATTGCTAGATCTGTTTGAAATCTGTCCCATTTAGCACGGTGATAGTGCCACACAACACGATGGACGGTATCCTCAATGTGAAGGCGGGACTTTGTCTCCACAAGGACTGTGTGGTGGTCACTGCTACCAATACAGTCATGGACAGAAGCATCTGCAGCAGGCAGATTGGTGAGGACGAGATCAAGTATGTTTTTCCCTCGTGTTAGTTCCCCCACCAGCTGCCGCAGACCCAGTCTAGCAGCTATGTCCTTTAGGACTCGGCCAGCTCGGTCAGTAGTGGTGCTACCAAGCCACTCTTGGTGATGGACATTGAAATCCCCCACCCAGAGTACATTTTGTGCCCTTGCCACCCTCAGTGCTTCCTCCAAGTGGTGTTCAACATGGAGGAATACTGACTCATCAGCTGAGGGAAGGCGGTAGGTGGTAATCAGCAGGAGGTTACCTCGCCCATGTTTGACCTGATGCCATGAGACTTCATGGGGTCTGGAGTCGATGTTGAGGACTCCCAAGGCAACTCCCTCCCTACTGTATACCACTGTGCCACCCCCTCTGGTGGGTCTGTCCTGCTGGTGGGACAGGACATACCCGGGGATGGTGATGGCAGTGTCTGGGACATTGTCTGTAAGGTATGATTCTGTGAGTATGACTACGACAGGCTGTTACTTGACTCGTCTGTGGGACAGCTCTCCCAACTTTGGCACAAGCCCCCAGATGTTAGTAAGGAGGACTTTGCAGGGTCGACAGGGCTGGCTTTGCTGTTGTCGTTTCCGGTGCCTAGGTCGATGCCGGGTGGTCCGTCCGGTTTCATTCCTTTTTATTGACTTCGTAGCGGTTAGGTACAACTGAGTGGCTTGCTAGGCCAATTCAGAGGGAATGTAAGAGTTAACCACGTTGCTGTGGGTCTGGAGTCACATGTAGGCCAGACCAGGTAAGGACAGCAGATTTCCTTCCCTAAAGGGCAGTGAACCAGATGGGTTTTTACAACAATGATTTCATGCCCATAATTAGACTGGCTTTTAATTCCACATTTATTAATTAAGTTCAAATTCCACCTTCTGCTGTGGTGGGATTCAAACCCATGTCCCCAGAGAAATACCCTGGGCCTCTGGGTTACTAGTCCAGTGATAATACTACTACGCCACCACCTACTCCTCATTCAGTATTTCCAGTATTTCTTGGATATTACAATCTACAAGTGTAGATTGTAATATCCAAGCAGAGACTGCTTGAGTTGTGTACCTATCATAACCTCTGCATCACCAACTCGTTCTTTCACACTAAACCCTGTCACCAGGTTTCATGGAGGCACCCAAGATCACGTCGTTGGCACCAGCTAGACCTCATTGTCACAAGGCGAGCCGCCTTAAACAGTGTTCAAATCACACGCAGCTTCCACAGTGCGGACTGCGACACCGACCACTCCCTGGTGTGCAGCAAGGTTAGACTCAGACCAAAGAAGTTGCATCATTCCAAGCAGAAGGGCCACCCGCGCATCAACACGAGCAGAATTTCTCACCCACAGCTGTTACAAAAATTTCTAAATTCACTTGTAACAGCCCTTCAAAACACTCCCACAGGGGATGCTGAGACCAAGTGGGCCCACATCAGAGACGCCATCTATGAGTCAGCTTTGACCACCTACGGCAAAAGTGCGAAGAGAAATGCAGACTGGTTTCAATCTCATAATGAAGAGCTGGAACCTGTCATAGCCGCTAAGCGCATTGCACTTTTGAACTACAAGAAAGCCCCCAGCGATTTAACATCCGCAGCACTTAAAGCAGCCAGAAGTACTGCACAAAGAACAGCTAGGCGTTGCGCAAACGACTACTGGCAACACCTATGCAGTCATATTCAGCTGGCCTCAGACACCGGAAACATCAGAGGAATGTATGATGGCATGAAGAGAGCTCTTGGGCCAACCATCAAGAAGATCACCCCCCTCAAATCTAAATCGGGGGACATAATCACTGACCAACGCAAACAGATGGACCGCTGGGTTGAGCACTACCTAGAACTGTACTCCAGGGAGAATGCTGTCACTGAGACTGCCCTCAATGCAGCCCAGCCTCTACCAGTCATGGATGAGCTGGACATACAGCCAACCAAATCGGAACTCAGTGATGCCATTGATTCCCTAGCCAGCGGAAAAGCCCCTGGGAAGGACAGCATTACCCCTGAAATAATCAAGAGTGCCAAGCCTGCTATACTCTCAGCACTACATGAACTGCTATGCCTGTGCTGGGACGAGGGAGCAGTACCCCAGGACATGCGCGATGCCAACATCATCACCCTCTATAAAAACAAAGGTGACCGCGGTGACTGCAACAACTACCGTGGAATCTCCCTGCTCAGCATAGTGGGGAAAGTCTTTGCTCGAGTCGCTCTGAACAGGCTCCAGAAGCTGGCCGAGCGCGTCTACCCTGAGGCACAGTGTGGCTTTCGTGCAGAGAGATCGACTATTGACATGCTGTTCTCCCTTCGTCAGATACAGGAGAAATGCCGTGAACAACAGATGCCCCTCTACATTGCTTTCATTGATCTCACCAAAGCCTTTGACCTCGTCAGCAGACGTGGTCTCTTCAGACTACTAGAAAAGATCGGATGTCCACCAAAGCTACTAAGTATCATCACCTCATTCCATGACAATATGAAAGGCACAATTCAACATGGTGGCTCCTCATCAGAGCCCTTTCCTATCCTGAGTGGTGTGAAACAGGGCTGTGTTCTCGCACCCACACTTTTTGGGATTTTCTTCTCCCTGCTGCTTTCACATGCGTTCAAATCCTCTGAAGAAGGAATTTTCCTCCACACAAGATCAGGGGGCAGGTTGTTCAACCTTGCCCGTCTAAGAGCGAAGTCCAAAGTACGGAAAGTCCTCATCAGAGAACTCCTCTTTGCTGACGATGCTGCTTTAACATCTCACACTGAAGAATGCCTGCAGAGTCTCATCGACAGGTTTGCGTCTGCCTGCAATGAATTTGGCCTAACCATCAGCCTCAAGAAAACGAACATCATGGGGCAGGATGTCAGAAATGCTCCATCCATCAATATTGGCGACCACGCTCTGGAAGTGGTTCAAGAGTTCACCTACCTAGGCTCAACTATCACCAGTAACCTGTCTCTAGATGCAGAAATCAACAAGCGCATGGGTAAGGCTTCCACTGCTATGTTCAGACTGGCCAAGAGAGTGTGGGAAAATGGCGCACTGACACGGAACACAAAAGTCCGAGTGTATCAGGCCTGTGTCCTCAGTACCTTGCTCTACGGCAGCGAGGCCTGGACAACGTATGCCAGCCAAGAGCGACGTCTCAATTCATTCCATCTTCGCTGCCTTCGGAGAATACTTGGCATCAGGTGGCAGGACTATATCTCCAACACAGAAGTCCTTGAAGCGGCCAACATCCCCAGCTTATACACACTACTGAGTCAGCGGCGCTTGAGATGGCTTGGCCATGTGAGCCGCATGGAAGATGGCAGGATCCCCAAAGACACATTGTACAGCGAGCTCGCCACTGGTATCAGACCCACCGGCCGTCCATGTCTCCGTTATAAAGACGTCTGCAAACGCGACATGAAATCGTGTGACATTGATCACAAGTCGTGGGAGTCAGTTGCCAGCATTCGCCAGAGCTGGCGGGCAGCCATAAAGACAGGGCTAAATTGTGGCGAGTCGAAGAGACTTAGTAGTTGGCAGGAAAAAAGACAGAGGCGCAAGGGGAGAGCCAACTGTGCAACAGCCCCAACAAACAAATTTCTCTGCAGCACCTGTGGAAGAGCCTGTCACTCCAGAATTGGCCTTTATAGCCACTCCAGGCGCTGCTTCACAAACCACTGACCACCTCCAGGCGCGTATCCATTGTCTCTCGAGATAAGGAGGCCCAAAAGAATGGTTGGGAAAATAATGACAGCTGTAAAGCACTATTTGAATTGCTTAGTCATAGTCTATTTTGCCTTCTATCAGACGATGGGTGTGTTTGAGTTTCACAGGTAGCCAGAAGACAAATCATTCAGTAATATGTCTGATGAGATCATCTCCCATTTCCAGTCAAAGGAACATAGCAATGGGAATAGGCCATTGGGTCTGCTTTGCCATTCAGTTAGATCATAGCTGATCTCTACCTCAACTCCATTTACTGGCCTTGGTTCAGGGCCTGATACCCTTACCGAGCAAAAATCCTATTGATCTCAGTCTTAAAGCTCCAATTGTCCCAGCATCCACAGGTTGGGGGAGAAAATTCCAGATTTCTACTAGTTGGTTGTGAGTGGAGATTCCTTGTGGAGGGAGAGCTTCCTGCTCTACAAGAAAGTGGTTACCTTTGTGTATCTCTGCCAATAGTAATTGGACTACCTGCTGACTCTTGGTGAGAAGTATTGGTATCAGAAGTTAAGCAGGAACTGGAAGACTGTCCTCCTAGCAGCCATGGCTTATCCATAGCAGCAATGAAGTTGGCAAGGAAGAAAAATGAACAAAAGAACAGTAGCTACCTCCTACAAGGATATGACTGTACAAACATTCTCCAATATTTACTACCCACACATAGGAGAAAAGATAGCAAAAAGTTTGGTCAGTTCTACTTCACCTAGTTGCCATTCTTCCTCATTGCTATGCATTTACTGTAACATTTGCCCTTCATAATACTTGTGCTGAGCCAGGTGAAATTTCAAAGCCCTTTCTGTGTAAATCACTTGTGCTGACCCTTCCTCACACAAACGCAGCAAGAAACTAAGCACTATATTCTTCCCTCTCCATGTTGTTATCCGTGGTTTAGCAGTAGCACTTTTGCCTCTGAGTCAGAAGGTTGTGGGTTTGAGTTCCACCCCAGAGACTTGAGAACAAAATCTAGGCTGACATTCCAGTGGGGTAGTGAGGGAGTGCTGCACTGTTGGAGGCACTCTTTTTCAGACTTGTCTACCCTATCAGGCAGACATGAAAAATCCCATGGCACTATTTTGACAAGGAGCACGGGAGTTTTCCCTGAAGTCGTGACCAAATATTTATCCCTCAACCAACATCATTACCACATTAATGTTTCAGGTCTGTGACCTTTCATCAGACCTGAAATGTTAACTCTGCTTCTCTCTCCACAGATGCTGCCTGACCTGCTGAGTATTTCCAGCACGTTTTGTTTTTATTTCCGATTTCCAGCATCTGCAGTATTTTGCTTTTGTCGTTACCACATTGCCGTTTGTGGGACCAATTTGGCTGCCGCATTTCCTACATTACAGCAGTGAATACACTTCAAAAGTATTTCATTGATTGAAGCACTTTTGGATGTCCTGAGGTTATGAAAGGTGCTATATAAATGCAGGTCTTCCTTTTCTTATCTGTATCATGTTGAACTCTTGTAACCAGGCCTACAATGAGTGTTACATCGTAACAGCAATATACACATTCAGGGAACATAGATCAATGGAACCATCAGAGTCATTTCAGCTTCTGAAATCATTTCCTGATGATGAACAATCCACTAAGAAAGTTTACATCGCCTATTTATGTGCAAACAATATTGCTCTAGCAAAACTGCTGATTTATGTACAAGCACCCCCGGTAAATAAAAATACAATATATGGCCATTGCATTTTCATTTATGAGTTCTATTCTTTCTTAGCTGGTGAATTATATTCCATTTCCTATTAGCAGTTGCTATGGAGATCAGTGCACACCAGAGGTGTCTGGTCTGCTGTGGGCCAAGCAGTCACCTTGACTATCGTGATTCATTGGGCCTGAAGGAAATCTGTGCTGATTACCTTGAGCGCAGAATTTGTTCTCCTCCACATAAAGCCGTTTCATTTTTTATGTGTTGGCTTTGAAATTAAATCTGGTTTACTCCCTTTCACTCATGTTTGGATGAGACAGCAATAAAAATAACAAGGTTTCCATTCTGCTTGTCGTGTTGGAAGATAATAACAGTTCCTATTATTCTTGGGGAAAATGAATCTATAGTTCTATATATCTGTGACTTAACACTCTCCAGACAATAGGATTTTGGGAGTGTAACAGGGATCCTGAACTTTCAGCATTCAGTATCAGAATGGCAATAGCAGACGTCTTTATTCGGGAATAAAATTTTGAAAGGAAAATGGGAAAATTGCAGGAAGAACAAAAACCAAAGGTCCCAATTCCAACTGCCAGTCTATGATCTCAGCAGGGCAACAGCTGGACACAAGAGCAGGTCAGAGGCTGGGAATTTTTCAGCGAGTAACTCACCTCCTGTCTCCCCAAAGCTTGTCCACCATCTACAAGGCACAAGTCAGGAATACTCTCCACTTGCCTGGATGGGTGCAGCTCCAACAACACTCAAGAAGCTTGACACCATCCAGGACAAAGCAGCCCACTTGATTGGCACCCCATCCACCACCTTCAACATTCACTCCCTTCACCACTGATACACAGTGGCAGCAGTGTGTACCATCTACGAGATGCACTGCAGCAACTCCCCAAGGCTCCTTTGACAGCACCTACCAAACCCATGACCTCTACCACCTAGAAGGACAAGGGCAGCAAATGCATGGGAACACCATCTGTAAGTTCCTCCCCAAGCTATACACCATCCTGACATGGGACTATATCGCCGTTACTTTACTGTCGCTGGGCCAAAATCCTGGAACTCCCTCTTAACAGTGCTGTGGGTGTACCTACACCCAAGGACTGCAGCGATTCAAGAAGGCAGCTCACCACAACCTTCTCAAGGGCAATTAGGGATGGGCGATAAATGATGCTCACATCCCACGAAAAAATAAAAAAAACTTCAGTTGGCCCCAGTGCTCTGAGCTAAAGAAGGGGAGAATTAAACCTGCTCCTTTCTCTTGACCTGTGCTGTTATCCAAAGTATGTGAATGCCTGGTGAGGACAGCCTTGGGCTCGGTTTTGACTCTCCCAACACATCCATAGTGAAATATCTCGTTGCCACTGAATTACGACGTCCACATAAATGGATAATTGTATTCATCAGCACTCCTACCCTGGAGCAAAATCTAGGACAATGTGGTTATAGGATCTTACTGTACGCAAAACAATTACTGTATTTTCCCACATAACAGTAGTCGCTGCACTTCAAATTCCTTCATGGTGTTTGATGCATTTTGAAGTGCTTCTGTGAGACACAATAAGATATGACATAAAAGCAAGTCTTTCTGTCAATAATAAATTTCTCAAAGGGTTGCAGGGCTGTGGAAGGTTACTGGGATAGGGAGGTTACTTGTTCAGGACAAATCTATCCTGAAAGGTGTTTTATATAAGAGATTGAATTCATGACACATAAGTTGAGAACTCGGATACTTTGTGAAAGGTTTAAAGAAGCAACAGCTGGTGCTGAGAGGCAGCAGTTGACATGTGTACAGATGATGTGTTGAGTGTGTTCACCCCAGCGTTAGAGGAGTGTTAAAGGGGACGTGCTGTCTTCCAACTGATTTGGTGCATATTACCTTCGAATAAGAGTTCTTTTTTCTGTCATTGCCTTGGAAGGCCATTCAAGACCAAGGTATCTCTTTAAATTTGTACTGTTGCACAATCATAAGTTTTGAGAATAACTTGTGTTTAAAAAAAATTATGGGATGGTACTGTCACACTTAAAATATCATGACGACCTCTATCCAATTATGAAATATATTTGTCTAGGTGGCTCAGTAGGTAAATGTACTGTGTGATGGAAACCACACCTGCCAAAATGAGGCATATTAATTTTGTCATATGGAACACTATTTTTGAACTGTTACTGGACTTGAACTAACTTGTTTAAAAAGATCACAACAGTGGCTGAAAACTTGGCTGCATATTTGCATTCTAAAAGACAGTTGCATGAAGAAGACAATGGGAGTATTCCCTGATTCGCCAGATGGATTTTTGTCAATGGTCATGATCAAGAGACATTGAGAGTAATTGAGCCAGCATTCCACCCCGCCCCGCCCCCCCAAACCGCCACCCTGCACTGAGAGTGTCTAGTAAGCTTGAAGGAATTCACGAACCTCGCAGGAGAGGCTGTTCCAAGTCAGGAGCTACTCACATGACTAACCTGCTGGCCAACCTGGGGTTTTTTGAATTGTGCTGCACACAGAGTAGTTTTGGAAGAGACTGCAAGTGAACTTCAAGAAAAAAGCACCTCTCCCTCTCTCTGTCTCTCTCTCTCTCACGCAAAGTTCCAGGGACCCATGAAAGTAACTTAAGCCTCAAGACAGGAGACCAGTGAAACAAGTTTGAAAGTGTGCACTGGGCCCCAACGAGAACTGCAAGACTTAACTTCAGTCAAAGACTTTACATCCAATCCAAAACCAGTAACTAAATTCCATCTACTGTTTCAAACATTTCCCCTTTGATTCTTGCTCTCTTTCTGTCTCTATTTGTGTGTGTGTTTATCACGTATGCATTTTAGCATGGTCGTGTCACGTATTTTCAGTAGTTTTAACTGATTTAGAGTTTTAAGGTTAATAAACTTACACCGTTCTTGTTTAAATCTGGGAAAACCTGTCTGGTTGATTTCTTTGCCATTACAATTAGAGAGCAGTGAGCAAGGATTCACTGAGGGGAAGCTAAAACCACGGTGTTTAAAAAATTAAACCCTGTTATGGCCAAACCAGAAAAAGGCTGAGAGGGCAGCCCTAGATCCTGCCTCACCTGTCATAACAGCTGCGTCGGTGGTACTGTAACATTCAGGCTTTCCACTCCTGATTATTCCCCAATGGCTAGTGCTGGATTTGTGGATGTTGGATGAGATTAGGATTAGGCTTGTTTATGATCTCCACCATGGTGAATAGTTGATTGACACCCAATGAAGAATCTTACCCGCAGCGAATGCCCTTTGGGTCAGGTAGCGGAAAGCTTGTTGAATTGCACTGTTACATGAGTCACCACTTTCAAGAGAGAAAGGGGAAAGGACACAAGACTTGTTAGAATCAATACCAGCTCATTGCAGTCAAGTCTTCAACTCATGAATTTAAACTATATAATGAAATATGAGTTGAGTGAGTTCCTAACATTTTATGCTCTTGCATTCATGCCAAACCTCTTGGGTAATGATTAACTTTCCTTTCCCCCGAACCCCTTGCTTTGAAATTAGTATTGAAACAATTTTCTTGTGTAGGTGTTGGAGGAACTCAGGATGTCTGGGCCTATATCTTCCTACGACCATCTGGTGAAGCAGGTTGAGGCACTTAGGAAAGAGAACTCTCACCTACGGCGTGAGTTGGAGGACAACTCCTGTCATCTGTCCAAGCTGGAGACAGAGACCTTGGACATGAAGGTGAGAATCTTGCTACTTGGTCCTGTGATGATCTGAAGGTTTGTGCTCAAAGTTTAACACAACAGCATGTTGAAAGTTAGACCCAAGTCTAAAACCAATTGACATTGAAGAAGTGAGGGAACAAATCATACAGATAATAGAAAATTGCCCAGGTAGTGATTCGATTGAAAGGTCATATAGATGAAGCCAACCAATCAATGCAGTCGCTCTCAGGACTGATCTTATTACACTAATTGAAGCTGAATAGCTGTTTCATATCCAAAAAGTTTCCCATTGTTGCTTGCTTTGTTACTGTTCTGGAAATGTAACAAAGTATTTACATCAATTAATTATGCTGGTGTAAAGTGTTTTTGGAATTGTGTTTGTGTGGAATTGAGGTCAGAGGATGCATGTAGGTATCCACAATATTGGTAGCAACAGATAAACAACTACACATGAATGAGATTTATAACTTTTGATTGATGTGACTTTTTTTTTCTCTTCAGTTTTCTCTCCTCCCTACCTGAAGGTGTCTCACTGGGCGGAGGTTCTACCAACACCAGACATCTTCTCACACCCTGCCATTGTTCACATGTGAGACTTGGCAGTCAGCATGGCTGTCCTTAGAGGATATGACAGCTAAGCCTGATTCTCTCCTCACCTGGCCTCCATGCACCCTCAGTAGAGTTTCCACGATAGCCATTTTTTACTTTCTTACCTCAAAGACACTAGGACCAACTGAGCATCTGGTTCATTGAAGTCCTATATCGCTGACTTATAAGGCTCAGAGAGAGGGGGGTCAAATGTGGGAAGATCTGGAGTGGGGCAGAAAATATTCTATCCACAGGTTCCACCCCTCACTCTTCCCCACATTCCAGGATCAGGGGCATTTACATGAATTGGGTGGGTACCCACACCATTAATGATGTAATTGGGTTACCTACCTCACAGCTCGAAGTGGTGCTCAATAACAGCATAATGGTACAGGATTGAAGAAACTCGAAGAACAAAAATTGGCCCCTTGTATTGAGAAGCCCACTTCTGTGCAGCAATCAACAATTGATCCATTTATGACCAATTTCATTAGGGAAAAATGGAATTGCCTCCAGTGTCTTTAGAAATGATGGAGACCAAAGGTGCATAGAGATCTCTAGGGACCATTGTCTCTATGGGAACAAATGTGAGAAGGACAACACATGATGTAATTTCTTCTTTCAATGCACCCACTCCCAAATGGGCAGGAAATTTCAACAATAAAAAACGGGCTCATCACAACTGGAATCTGCCCCAATTTCTGCATTCCTCCCTAATGCAGCCTTCTAAAGCCAAGGGTATATGGCCACAGACTTTAAACCTGAGACATCAGGATAGTTCTAACTTGTGGCTTTCGCTTATGGTTATTACACTGTCCACAAGGGGCAGGGAGGCTCCAGCAATGGGAAAGGGGGGAGGGAGTTGAATAGCTAGAAAAAGATGAATAGCAACTGTATTTAGATGTGCTGGCAGTATTAATGCTACCTTCAGAGAGCTTAGGAAGGACATCTTGTATATGTGTTGCTGAATTGGCTTTGTCTAATTTATATTACTATGTAGTTGCTGAGGTGGAAGCCGCTGTAAGCAGGAGTGCTACATAATTGAGCCATTACTTTCACATTCTCTGTCTTTTGAGGGTGGCCACACTGGCTGAACAATTCCATTAACTTCCGATGACACTAAGTGGCTTCTGATGTTAAAACATAAATTTTCTTTTGCCAAGCCTATAGTTTGTGTGTGTTGAGAGGGGGATGGGAGCCAATCTACTTTGAAGCATTAAAAGCATCATATTCTTGCCGCATACTTCCAAATGCTACCAGTAAAGGAATTTAATAGAACATTTGACAGACCCATCTGACTGAAGATAACCTTGGACAACAGTTGTTACTCCAACATTTAGTGCAATTGATTTCAAACTTTTCTGTGTAGACCCCTCCTCCAAATATCACCACACTCTCCGTGACACCCCTCCACACATCCCCACACTCTGAGGGACACCCCTCCAAATATCACTACACTCTCAGTGAACCCTCTGGGGTCACAGCACGGATCACCTGGGGTCCAAGGAGCTCCACCCAAAAACCTGTTCAGTGATGTTAGCAGAATTGACTGAACAACACCCAAATAATCTGATCAATTGAAGAGAACTGAAAAGAGCAAATACCTTCAGAGTACTTTAGTGGTTCTGTGGTATTATTTATGAGGACAACACAATCATGAATTCAGTTTTTACAAAGAAACCGCAGGCTCCAACCATCTTCCATTTAATATCCAGAGCAATACTCCAATATCTGGATTACACTAATGTATTCTAATTTATCATTTAACTTATATGGGAGCGTCTCAGATTTTCTGCTGTGAGCTCCCCTTAGCTGCTTCTAGTAGCCCACAGAAGGCCCCTAGTGGCACACGCTACCCTTCCACGAACACCACCCCCTGTCCTCAACGACCACCCTCCTCCCGACCCCTCGGCAGGGCCTAGAGGGCCTGGTCCCTGGTGTAGTGGCAGCAGCAGTTGCCAGCATTCCCAGTGGCACTGTCGATACTGCTGATTGGCTGGCAGCTCTGGGAGGCAGGACCCCTGTCCTTAAACGGACTGGGTTCCCGGTGCTGGGCCGTTAAGTGTCAAGCGCCATTAAATTGCACTGGAGAGGCTCCAAAGGGTCGAGGCAGGATTCCCCTCATCTTTTCAGCTCAGCATCGGGAGCCCCGCCGACTCCACAAAATTCAGCCCAGAGCGTGCACAGGCCACTCTCATGCACCTACTGGCCGATAGTGATAGACAAACATTGACAGAATACAGAATCATAGAATCATACAGCATAGAAGGAGGTCATTCAGCTCATCCTGCCTGTGCAAGCTCATTGAAAGAGATTTTCAACTAATCCCAATCCACTGCTCTTTCCCCATAGCCCTGCAATTATTTTACGTTCAAGTATTTCTCCAATTCCTTTTTGAAAGTTACTATTGAATCTGCCTTGCCCTAAAAACAGAACATGCTGCAACTCCACACAACCAGCACCAGTTTTTCCTCTAACCCTTCTACCAATCACCTTAAATCTGTGCCCCTGGTAACTGACCTGTCTGCTAGGGGAAACAGGTCCTTCCTGTCTACTCTAAGCCCCTCATAATTTTGTACACCTCAATTAAGTCACCCCTCAGCCTCCTCTGTTCCAAGGAAAACAACCCCAGCCTATCTAATCTTTCCTCATAGCTGCAACTTTCCAGCCCTGGCAATATTCTTGTAACTCTCCTCTGTACTCTCTCTAGAGCCATTATGTCCTTTCTGTAATGTATGCAATCAGAACAGTATACAATACTCCAACTGTGGCTCAACCAGCGTTTTATACAGTTCCAGCATTACATCCCTGTTTTTATATTCTATACCTCGGCCAATAAAAGAATTCATCCCATATGCCTTCCTCATCACTTTGCCTACCTGTCCTGCCGATGGACATGCACTCCGAGGCCTCTCACTTCTTCTACCCCTTTCAATATCTTCCCGTTTATTGTGTATTCTCTTGCTTTGTTTCCCCTCCCTAAATGCATTACCTTCTCCAGATTGAAGTCCATTTGCCACTTTTCTGCCCAATCAACCAAACCTCTGATATCATTCTGGAGTCTACAGCTATCCTCTTCACAGTGGCGCAGTGGTTAGCACCGCAGCCTCACAGCTCCAGGGACCCGGGTTCGATTCCGGGTACTGCCTGTGTGGAGTTTGCAAGTTCTCCCTGTGTCTGCGTGGGTTTTCTCCGGGTGCTCCGGTTTCCTCCCACAAGCCAAAAGACTTGCAGGTTGATAGGTTAATTGGCCATGATAAATTGTCACTAGTATAGGTAGGTGGTAGGGAAATATAGGGACAGGTGGGGATGTTTGGTTGGAATATGGGATTAGTGTAGGATTAGTATAAATGGGTGGTTGATGTTCGGCACAGACTCGGTGGGCCGAAGGGCCTGTTTCAGTGCTGTATCTCTAATCTAATCTAATCTACACGGCCAATTTTTGTGTCATCAGCAGATTTCCCAATCATGCCTCCCACATTTAAGTCCAAATCATTAATATATACTACGAACAACAAGGGACCCAACTGAGTCCTGTGGAATACCACTGGAAACAACTTTCTATTCACAAAAACATCCGTTGACCATTACCCTTTGTTTCCTGTTTCTGAGCCAATTTTGGATCCAATTCACCACATTCCCCTCTATCCCATGGGCTTTAAATTTTCTTACCAGTCTGCCATGTGGGACCTTGTCAAATGCCTTACAAAAATTCATGTTGACAACATCCACTGCACTACCCTCATCAATCCTCCTTGTTACTTCCTCAAAAAAGTTAGTAAGACACGTCCTTCCCTTAAGAAATGCATGCTGATTATCCCTGATTAATCAGTGCCTTTCTAAGTGACAGTTTATCGTATCTCTCAGAATTGATTCTAATAATTTGCCCACCACCGGCTTATAATTATTTGGCCTATTCCCTCGTACCCTTTTTAAACAATGGTACAAAGTTCGCAGATCTCCAATCCTCTGGTACCTCGCCTGTATCTAGTGAGGATTTGAAAATGATCCTCAGAGCATCCACTATTTCCTCCCTGGCTTCCTTTAACAGCCTGGGGTACAATCCATCCGGCCCTGGTGATTTATCCACTTTCATGGATGTCAGAAAAGTCTCTAGTACTTCCTCTCTCATTATGCTTATTGTATCTAATATTTCACACTCCTCCTCTTTAACTACAATGTCTGCATCAACCCTCTCCTTTGTGAGGACAAAATGCTCATTAAGAACCCTGCCCACATCTTCTGCATCCATGCATAATTTTCCTTGTACATCTCTGATAGGCCCTACCCTTTCCTTAGTTATCCTCTTTCTCTTAATCTACTGATAAAACATTTTTGGGTTTTCCTTGATTTTTTCCTGTCAATATTTTTTCATCTCCTCTCTTTGCTTTCCTAATTTCCTTTTCTACTTCACCCCTGCACTTTCTGTACTCTTCAAGGCTTTCAAAAGTATTAAGTTTTTGTGACTGTCATGAGCTTTCTTTTTCTACTTTATCTTACCCTGTATGCTTCTAGATAACCATGGGGCTCTAGATTTGGCAGTGCCACCCTTTTTCTTTGTGGGGACACTGTGCCTGTAGAATCTCGTTTTGAATGCCTCCCATTGGTTTGCCACTGATTGTCTTTCAAGTAGCTGTATCCAGTCCACTTTTGCCAGATCACCTCTCAGCTTCCTAAAATTTGCCTTCCCCCAATTGGAACTTTTACTCCTGTCCTATTTTTGTCCTTTTCCATAATAATGCTAAATTTAACTGTATTATGGCCACTATCTCCAAAATGGTCACCCACTGCTACTTCATCCACTTTCTCAGCTTCATTTCCTAAGACTAAACCTAGGATTGTGCCCCCTCTTGTTGGGCTTGTTATGTGCTGGCTAAAAAAGTTCTCTTGAATGCAGTTCACGAATTTTGTGTCTTCTGTGCCCTTCACACTATTTGTATCCCAGTTGATTTTAGGGTATTATTAGCTATTATTGCCATATTATTTTTGCACTCAGAAATTTGCCAACATATTTGTTCTTCTATCTCCCTCGCAGTATTTATCCTATTAGTGTGGCTCCCCCTTTTTTATTTCTGAGCTGAACCCATATGGCCTCATTTGATGATTCATTTAGCATATCATCCCTCCTCACAGCTATAATCGAGTCTTTAACCTATAATGCTACACCCCCACCTTTTTTATCCCCCCTCTCTATCCTGCCTGAAAACTCTATGTCCAGGGATGTTGAACTGCCATTTTTGCCCCTCTTTAAGCCAAATTTCAGTTATAGCAATAATATCATGCTGTCATGTGTCTATCTGTGCCCTCAGCTCATTGGCTTTATTTGCTGTTCTCCTTGCATTTCAATAAATACCTCTGAACACTGCCAAATTCCTGTGCTGTACATTTTTTAACCTTTGCGTCTTCTGTCTTTCAGAGTCACTTGCTAGTTTTCTGCCTCCCTTTCCCTGCTCTGAATTTGTCCTATTTGAAACTGCCCTCAGGTTCTCATCCCCTGCCAATCTAGTTTAAACCATCCCCAACATCACTAGCAAATCTTCCTGCAAGGATATTCATTCCAGTCCTGTTCAGGTGTAAACTGTTCAGCTTGTCCAGGTCCCACCTTCCCCAGAACTGGTCCCATTGCCCCAGAAATCGGAAGCCCTCCTTCCTGCACCATCTCTCCAGCCACGCCTTCATCTGGTGTATTCTGCTATTTCTATACTCACTAGCACACGGCCTTGGGAGTAATTCAGAGATTACTACCTTTGATGTCCTGCTTGCTAATCTCTTTCCTAACTCCCTAAATTCAGCCTGCAGGACTTCATCCCTTTGTCTACCGATATCATTGTTACCAATTTCTTTTTTTATTCATTCATTGGATGTGGGCATCGCTGACAAGGCCAGCATTTATTGCCCATCCCTAATTGCCCTTGAGAAGGTGGTGGTGAGCTGCCTTCTTGAACTGCTGCAGTCAATGGGGGGGGGGGGGTTGGTTCACCTACAGTGCTGTTAGGAAGGGAGTTCCAGGATTTTGACACAGTGACAGTGAAGGAATGATGATATAGTTCGAAGTCAGGAGGGCATGTGGCTTGGAGGGGAACTTGCAGGTGGTGATGTTCCCATGCAATTGCTGCTCTTGTCCTTCTAGGTGGTAAAGGTCGCGGGTTTGGAAGATGCTGTCTAAGGAGCCTTGGTGCGTTGCTGCAGTGCATCTTGTAGATGATACACACTGCTGCCACTGTGCGTCAGTGGTGGAGGGAGTGAATGTTTGTGGATGGGATGACAATCAAGTGGGCTGCATTGTCCTGGATGGTGTCGAGCTACACCCATCCAGGACAGTATTCCATCACACTTCTGACTGAGCCTTGTAGTTGATGGACAGACTTGGGGAGTCAGAAGTTGAGTTACTCGCTGCAGGATTCCTAGCCTCTGACCTGCTGTTGTAGACACAGTATTTATATGGCTACTCCAGTTTAGTTTCTGGTCAATGGTGACCCCCAGGATGTTGATAGTGGGGAATTCAGCGATTGTAATGCGATTGACTGTCAAGGGGAGATGGTTATGTTCTCCCTTGTTGAAGATGGTCATTGCCTGGCACTTGTGTGGTGTTACGACCAGGTGAAAAAGGTGTCTAGGGGTCTGTTACTATCTTCACCTGGTCTTATTGTAACAGGGTTTAATTTTAAACACACTGTGTTCTGAGCTCCCCCTTTGTGAATCCTTGTTCACAGCTTTCCAATTATAAGGCAAAGAAATGAGGACAAACAGGCTTTCTTCATTTTAAAGAAGGAAGGTGAAATTTATTAAACCTTAAACTTAAACTCTAATATGATTGACGCCTTTGGATATACGACATTCCCACCTTAGCATGCACACGCGATATACACACGCAAATAGGGACAGAAAAGAGCAGAAAAAAAATAAAATGGAGCCATTTGAGGCAATATCAGAAGAGTTTCTTGTTACTGTTTCTGTGTTTCCAGCATGCCATAGAGGCCTTGATTGTAGACAGCTCTTACTTCTCATTGGGGTGCAGCATGGAGACTTTTCTCTCTTGGTGTTCATGTGTCTTCAATGGTTTCTGAAGCTGGTGAAAGTGCGATGAGAGAAGACAGGAGAGAGATGTTCTCAGTCTAGGAGAAGTGTGCCTTCTGATTTCAAATTCCTTGTTGGAAGTTCAAATTCAAAACTCCAACAGTCAGGCAGTCATGTGACTAAAACTGGTCTGATCACTTTTTCTGTGTTTGTGGATTCTGCTATCTTAGCAGTCAACCTGGAATGCTAGCTCTCCCACCTTCAACATCTAGTAATCAAAAGTCCATTGTTGGTTGAACATGTCAGGGCATGGTCCTTTGTCCCTTGAGCCACCACTATCTGTTACTATGCAAATGTCTTTCCAGTCAGGGGCTTGCAATTTTACGTTTTAATGTTCATGTGGCGAAATCATGTGTGCCTCAGTCTTGGCAGGTGGGGATGGGGGGGGTGGTGGTGGTGGGGGGTTGCCTGACAGTGGCGCGAATGTTACTTTCCACTTATCAGCCCAAGCCTGGATATTGTCCAGGTCTTGCTGCATTTCTACACAGACTGTTTCAGTATCTGAGGAGTCGCAAATGGTGCTGAACATTTTGCAATCATCAGCGACATCCCCATTTCTGAATTTATGATTGAAAGAAGGTCATTGATGAAGCAGCTGAAGATGGCTGGGCCTAGGGCACTACCCTGAGGAACTCCTGCAGTGGTGTCCTGGAACTGCAATGATTGTCCTCCAACAGCCACAACCATCTTCCTTTCTGCTAGGTATGACTCCAACCAGCGGAGCGTTTTCTCCCGATTCCCATTGACTCCAGTTTTACTTGGGCTCCTTGATGCCATACTCATTCAAATTCTGCCTTGATGTCAAGGGTAGTCACTCTCACCTCACCATGACCTCTGGTTGTGCACCCTTGCCCTCCAGAATGCTCGATAGCTGCTCGTTGATATCCATAATTCTTGTACCAGGGAGACAACATACCATCCTGGAATCACATCTGTGACCACAGAAACACCTATCTGTTCCCCTAACTATAGAATCCCCTATCAATATTGCTCTCCTATCTTTTTTCCTCCCTTCCTGCACAGCTGAGCCAGCCATGGTGCTCTGGTCATGACTCTTGTTGCACTTTCCAGAGGAACCTTCTCTCCCATCAGTACTCAGAACATAATAGCAGTTAGAAAGTGGGATGCCCTCCAGGGACTCCTGCACTACCTGTCTTGTCCTTCTTGTCTTTCTGACAGCCACCCAGTCCCTCACTGCCTGTGCTCTCTTTAGCTGCGGGGTGACCATCTCCTGAAATGTGCTATCCATATATCTCTCATTGTCGTGGGTACACCTCAGTGACACCAGCTGCTCCTCGAGTTCCAAGATACGGCGCTTGAGTTTTTGCATTTGGTGGCACTTTCTGCACAAGTAGTTTTCCAGGACATGGAACAGGATGTACATTTGATGGGTGTGAGCAGCCCTGCCATGCCTCGAATTACTTATTACTGCACTAAAATTGGAAGTTTAATAAACACAATAAAATGTTTTTTTGTATAAAACAAACAAATGAGTAACCACCTATTAGTATTTTAGCTTCTACTTAGTAGATAGACTTAAATGTTAGAGAAAAAAAATCAGCAGAAAAAAGAAAATAAGAAAATACCCACCAGATACTCACTGACTAGCTCTCTGTACCTCACCGCTCTCTCTCCCCTCTCGTGCTTTTTGTAGCTTTGAAGTCACACCCAGCCAATCACCTATCTGCTTCCCTGTGATGTCAAACCTTGATTTTTCTTTCAGAATGCCAGAAGACAGGTGTCAGCAGCAACTAGCCTCGTTCCGATCTCACTTTTCCTCGGTGAGCTCGCGCTCTCTCTCCCAGGCTCTTTATTCCCCGCTTTTATCTCACTGTTTCCTGGTGAACTCACGCTCGCTCTCTCTCTCTCCTGGGCTGTTTATGCCCCACTCTGATCTCACTGTTTCCTAGTGATCTCCAGCTTGTAATGAGCATACGCTCCCTGCCAGCCATATTGCAGGCTTAGGTACCCGTTTAGCACCTGGTAAACAGGCACAGCACCATCACCTTTCTAGGCCGTAACCTTTAACATCCACTAGAACCACCAGAGGGGATCTAAGTTGTCTCATCTGAACAACAGCACCTCTGAAAATGCAAAACACCCTCCATATTGGCACATTATTTTAAAGCCCGAGCCTTTCTCTGCTATAGTAATGATTTTGTTAGACATCAATCACTTAAGCAAAGGAACATACAAACATACGAATTAGGAGCAGGAGTAGGCCACTTGGCCCATTGAACCTGCTCCGCCATTCAATAAGTTCATGGCTGAACTGATTTCTCCATATTACCACCTACCCCCAATAAACTTGCAGCCCCTTATCAATAGTCTATCTACCTCTGCCTTAAAAATATTCAAAGACTCTGCTTCCACCGCCTTTTGAGGAAGAGAATTCCAAAGACTCACCACCATCTGAGAGTAAAACATTTCTCCTCATCTCTGTCTTAAATGAGCGACCCCTTATTTTTAAACAGTGACCGCTGGTTCTAGATTCTCCCACAAGGGGAAACATCCTTTCCACATCCACCCTGTCAAGACCCCCTCAGGATCTTATATGTTTCAATCAAGTCGTCTCTTACACTTCTAAATTCCAGCAGATACAAGCCTAGCCTGTCCAATCTTTCCTCATAAGACAACACGCCCATTCCAAGTAACAGTCTAGTAAACCTTCTTTGAACTGCTTCCAATGCATTTACATCCTTCCTTAAATAAGGAGACCAGTACTGTACACAGTACTCCAGATGTGATCTCACCAATGCCCTGTATAGCTGAAGCATAACCTCCCTACGTTTGTATTCAATTCCCCTTGCGATAAATGATAACATTCTATTAGCTTTCCTAATTACGTGCTATACCTGCATACTAACTATTTGTGATTCATGCACTAGGACACCCAGATCCCTCTGCATCTCAGAGCTCCGCAATCTCTCACCATTTAGATAATATGCTTTTTTATTCTTTGTACCAAAATGGACAATTTCCCACTTTCCCGCAATATACTCCATTTGCCAGATATTTGTCCACTCACTTCATCTATCTATTTCCCTTTGTAGCCCCCTTATGTCCTCTTCACAACCTACTTTCCTACCTATTTTTGTGTCATCAGCAAATTTAGCAACCATACCTTCGGTCCCTTCGTCCAAGTCATTTATATAAATTGTAAAAAGTTGAGGCCCCGGCACTGATCCCTGTGGCACACCACTCGTTACAGCTTGCCAACCAGGAAATGACCATTTATGCCTACTCTCTGTTTCCTGTTAGCTAGCCAATCTTCTATCCATGCCAAAATGTTACCCCGTACACCATGAGCTTTTATTTTTTGCAACAACCTTTGATGTGGCACCTTATCAAATGCCTTCTGGAAATCTAAGTACAATACATTCACCGGTTCCCCTTAATCCACAGCACATGTAACTCCCTCAAAGAGGCTCATACTCCCCAATACAAGATTTACTGCCATTCCATTATGACAGTTCGGGCATTGCTTAGCTTACTTGTGTGGGAACTTTTCTTTTCGGTTTTAGGATTTGTTTATAAACTCAGGCTTTGTGATGTCTACTCGTTGCCATGGATCTCTGTACTCTTTCCAGCTCACAAAATTAAATGTTTAATTGATCAAGGATTCACTGCTTCTTTCACAAGATTCTGTACTGCTGAGAGATTAATTCTCTGTGGGCCGCGGGAACCAAACCTTGCCTGAGTCGACTGGTTTTTGATAATACTTCTCTTTAAGGTTGCGCCATTGGGTCTGATGGTTAATATGGGGAGAGAAAGCAGCTTTTTGTTCTTTCCCATTTCGTATATCTTGAGGGATTGCAATGGAAAACAGGAATTGTGTCTACATGATGCAGCAGTTCTACTTTTGCAAACGAGAGTCCGGAAAGCCAAGAAGATGACATTGGGCACTTTAAAACGTTCTTGTGATACCATCCAGGTTCCTGAGAAAGTCTCAAGAGACTTGAGAAACCGGTAATGAAGTGGTCTCATTAATTTAGATCTGAAATCCATCCCATTATCAACTCATTCTCAAATGGAGAATGATACCCTTGCAGTAATGTGCCAGACTAACCTGATGACAACTCGTGTTCCCAAACTGTCTGCCATCCAAACATGGCACTTGCAAAAAAAAAGTATTCAGAGAAGCAGTACTTTTAATTTAATATTTATTCTTGCGATATGAGCCAACATTTATTGCCCATCGCTAGTTGACTTTCAAAAGGTGGTGGTGAGCCTTCTTATTGAACTATCGCAGTCTGTATGGTGAAGGTACACTCACATGTGGAAGAGATTCTAGTTTGAGGGACAATAAATTACTTTTGAAAGGTCCCTAACATTGGAGTTCTGTACCAGCATTTCAGCTTGGCAATGTACAATTCAAGTCTACCCCCCCTGCTTACTAAGTCTGGCTGCTACACTGCCAAAACCAAGAGGTCCTAGTTTGAGATAGGCTGGTGGTATTTGATTAGCTACCATTAAATTTCCCTAAATAGATACACTACTAAAATTCAGGCGTGAAAGAGTGACTCACCCCTAGCTGATTTTAAACAAAACCCACTACCAAAAGTAGTACAATTAAACCAAAATGGTAAAATCAGAGAAAGATTAAACCATGAGGTGTTTACTGGTCATGGAAAGCATCCAGTGCAGGAGTGTGTTGGTACTTAAGGGTCCCCAGACATGAACGATAGCTTAAACATAGACACACAACAAAGAAAGGATTGACATTTATATAGTGCTTCAAGACGGCCAGTTTGCGCACAGCAAAATCCCACAAACATCAATGAGGTAAATGACCAAAAATAAATCTTTTTTTTTGGTGTAAGTGGCTGAGTGCTAATGTTGGCTCAGAACTCCCTGCTGTTCTTCAAAAGGTGCCATGGATCTTTTACATCCACCTGAGAGGGCAGACTCAGTTTAACACCTTCACTGCTCGCAGGACTCATTGTAGCTTATCAAACGTCTCAGTGCTTCACTCGTCTCGTGCTGAGCTTGCAAAGTTCAACGAGACACTAACTGGCAGGAGGTACCCCCCATATTTCCCTGATTTTGGAGCAGCAGCAGGGTTGCTCCTCCCAACCCCACATTAAAATAATGGAGGCTGCTCCCTGTCCCCGCCCATCGATCCCCTTGGCCTCCCCACCGGCTAATGATTAGATCCCTGTCCTTCGATTGCCACCTGACTGCCCACCAATCTCCTCAGCTTTCTCTCCGCCCCTCCACTCTAGCCAACATTTGCTCCCCACCCCAACCAACGATCACTAGCCCCTCCCCCCTCCCACCATGGCCAATGATTACTCCCCCATGGCCATCAATTGCCCCCCGGCCAACGATTGTCCCCCACCTAGGCACCAGTTACCTCCACCTGGCTTGAGTCCTGATTGCCCAGCCTTCCTCATTTACCTGAGAGCCTCTGTGATACCAGCAACTGCCCGATCTTCACTGTAGATTCCCTGGCAGACGGGCACAGTTCAGTGGTTCCATTGAAATGAAGCCCAATATTAGGGGCATTTTGCACCTCACCATTCAAGTGCAGGGATCACACCTTGCGTCCCCTGTATGCCCAAAAATGTGTGCACCAAATTTCCACCTGTGCTTTCAGGATGACAGGGAGGAAAACTACTGGTTAAAGGAAGGATGTGAAAGGACCATAATAAAAACAAGAAATGCTGGAACCACTCAACAGGTCTGGCAGCATCTGTGAAAAGAGAAGCAGAGTTAACGTTTCAGGTCAGTGACCCTTCTTTGGTCACTGACCCGAAACGTTAACTCTGCTTCTCTTTTCACAGATGCTGCCAGACCTGCTGAGTGGTCCCAGCATTTCTTGTTTTTGTTTCAGATTTCCAGCATCCGCAGTATTTTGCTTTTTCTTGATGTGAAAGGACCAGTTATTTTCTCCCAAGCTTTTCCTTCCAACATCCACTACATTTAACCAAAAGATGTAAAGGATGATTCCATCATCCCATTGTACCAGCCATGTTTGAAAGGAGTATGGGGCGGAGATAGGGCTACAACACGTTACCGCTGCTTGACTGACCTGTGCTTCCATCCAGTCAGTCAGCTTGGGATGGATCAGGCTCACATTTTACTTGTAAATCAAGAGGTCACTTTCAATTATTATAGAAAGCGTTGTTAACTGATCCACAGAAAGTAATAGAAACAGATACCCATGGCTTTATTCTCATGAACATTGTCCTTGCTCTGACTCTGACATAAACAAGGATTGCAGAACAGTGCCTCTAAAATTTATTAACCATTTTCAGAACAATAAACAGAGCCATTACTAAATATAAGATTTTGTGAAATTTTTCTGACATTGAATTTGCATTTGCAAATGTAACACAAACGTTTAACATCAATGCAATACCATTAAGAGATGATTTTAATGACACAAGGCAGCTAATGTTAATGACTATCTTTATTTGTGTTGGACTATATGCCTTCAGGGTGCCATTATGTTTGACTTTGCCCCATTGATTTCCCCTCTTATTGTGCATTCAATAACCTTTTGCCAACCTTGTAGCACTCCTGTGAATAAAATACATGTGAAACTAGTGCAATTCGGCAAGCACCTGCTGAAAAAAATAATTGAAAATATCACCCAAAATTACACTCAAAATGTAGGTTCCCACTAGCCTTCCTCAGCATTGAGATCTCGCATTTTAATCAGCACAATATTTCCTTCCATCCAAAAAGAGTGAAATAAAACTGGTCATTGTCCTTTTTCCGATGTATAAATGTCATGGTCCTAGAGTCCATCACATCTCGAAGTGTCACACTTGAAAGTGTCACACATTTGTGTTCAAAATTATGAAGCTTTTTGATAGAGTAATTAAAGAGAAACTGTTTCCACTGGCAGGAGGGTACACATTTAAGATAATTGACGAAAGAACCAGGGGACAGATGAGGGGAATTTATTTAATGCAGCAAATTGTTATGATCTCGAATTCATTGCCTGATAGGATGGTGGAAGCAGATTCAATAATAGCTTCAAAAGGGAATTGAATATATACTTGAAAAGGAAAGATTTGCTGTGGGGAAAAAGCAGAGGACAGGGACAAATTGTAACTCTTTCAAAAAGCCAGCACAGGCACAATGGGCTGAATAGCCTGATTGATTCAAATATCATTCAGACAACAAATCATGGCAACATAGATAGAGGACCTACCAATAAACAAGTAGAATATTAAAGAAGTGTTTAATAAGGGAAAGAAAGTATTTCCTACTGGTTTCATACAATAATGATAAAGAGACAAGGATTCACAAACAGCTACCAATCTAAAGCCAGGTTTCCCCCAACAAACACATTTAGGCTCTGAATTTCCTCAGACTTTAGGTCTTATGCTTTGTGGGTGATTTTAACCTAAATCCGTCTCCCACAAGCACCCCACCGCCCCCCGCCCCCCACAACCCTCCACCACCCCCACCACCCAGTGGGAAACTGATGGAATGGAATCAGCCACCTATTTTATATCCCACTCAATTTTACGTACCAGTGACTTGATTGCTGCACCCGGCTGCGAGGAGACTTGCTTGTGATTATACAGGGCCTTGGTGAGGCCACACCTGGAATACAGTGTGTAGTTTTGGTCTCCTTATCTGAGGAAGGATGTTCTTGCTATAGAGGGAGTGCAGCGAAGGTTTACCAGACTGATTCCTGGGATGGCGGGACTGACGTATGAGGAGAGATTGAGTCGGTTAGGATTATATTTGCTGGATTTCAGAAGAGTAAGGGGGGATCTCATGGAAACCTATAAAATTCTAACAGGACTTGACAGGGTAGATGCAGGAAGGATGTTCCCAATGGTGGGGGAGTCCAGAACCAGGGGTCATAGTCTAAGGATACGGGGTAAATCTTACAGGACTGAGATGAGGAGAAATTTCTTCATCCAGAGAGTGGTGAGCCTGTGGAATTCGCTACCACAGAAAGCATTTGAGGCCAAAACATTGTATGTTTTCAAGAAGGAGTTAGATATAGTTCTTGGGGTGAAAGGGATCAAAGGATATTGGGGGGAAAGTGGGAATAGGTTATTGAGTTGGATGATCAGCCATGATCATAATGAATGGCGGAGCAGGATCGAAGGGCTGTATGGCCTACTCCTGCTCCTTTTTTCTATATTTCTAGGTACATTTGATCAATGATAATATGGTCATTAATGCAGTAGTGCTCTTCTCTTCATCAATATCACTAAAAGCAGATTGCTTGGCCAGTCATCTCATTTACTGTTGGTAGACCCTTGAATACAAAAGTAAGGAGGTTATGCTTCAGCTGTACAGGGCATTGGTGAGACCACATCTGGAGTCCTGTGTACAGTACTGGTCTCCTTATTTAAGGAAGGATGGAAATGTGTTGGAGGCAGTACAGAGAAGATTTACTCGACTAATAGCTGGAATGGGCAGGCTGTCTTACGAGGAAAGATTGGACAGGCTAGGCTTGTATCCGCTGAAATTTAGAAGAGTAAGAGGTGACTTGATTGAAACATATAAGATCCTGAGGGGTCTTGACAGGGTGGATGTGGAAAGGATATTTCCCCTTATGGGAGAATCTCGAGCTAGGGGGTCACTGTTTAAAAATAAGGGGTCACCCATTTAAGACAGAGATGAGGAAAAATGTTTTCTCTCAGAGGGTCGTGAGTCTTTGGAATTCTCTTCCTCAAAAGGCAATGGAAGCAGAGTCTTTGAATATTTTTAAGGCAGAGTTAGATAGATCCTTGATAAGCAAGGGGGTGGAAAGTTATCGGGGGTAGGTAGAAAAGTGGAGTAATCAGTTCAGCCATGAACTTATTGAATGGCGGAGCAGGCTCGAAGGGCTGAGTGGCCCACTCCTGCTCCTGATTTGAATGTTTGTACATTTTCCTGCATAACACCATTGACAATTTAAATGTAATTCATTGGACATGAAGCACTGAGGATGTGATTAGCTGGAATGCAGACTCTTTATTTCATGGCGTTCTGCACTTGTCTCTCTCATTATCTCAAATGCAACTTCCAACATGGATAGTCTTTCATTCTCAATATGTTGAAATCAAAAGTCCATGTAGTGCAGTGGTAACTTCACCTTTAAGAAACTACCTTTGAGATACAAGGCACTCATGCAATTGGTGATATCATAAGGCATATATAAGGAAAAGAAAACCATTTTGAGAGGCACACTCAGCATGTGGCTTTACAGAGAGCAGATACACACCAGTGAGGAAAATTCCTGTACCTGAAATCATGCAGTGTAGATAAGTAAGACAATAGTTGGTGTTCGTGTTGACTATGAATATAAAGCCTTTAGCTGTCATTTAAAGAAGACTTAAGAACACAGTACATGCTCCTAATTCATTCTTCTCTTGTGTTCCGTAAATAAGACATTCTTTCTCGCACTCTTGTTAAAGTGAACAATTTTAGTTGCTTTACAGAGTCCTCATAAAACAATGGTACATTGTTTTGCGCAACATGTGTGAATTAATTCATAGCCTGCTTTCTTTTGGGTTCCGATTTTGGAATTGCCTTTGTGCGCTCCTCTTCCCAATTTACGTTTCATAGGTGAGCTGCGTAACTGTGGTGGGCTGGAGGAGGGGGCACTTTCTCTCTGCATTTACTTTCCTGGAACAGAAAGCGGGACTTGTAGATACACATTATTATGGATTTACAATTCTATTTGTTTCCTGTCGGTCTGCCAATTTAAATGTAGGGGTTCGGTAAATGGCAAGGCATAGATAGGGGGTTCCGGGGTAGAGGGTTGAGCTGTAGATCAGCCTTGATCTCATTGAAAGGTGGAGCAGGCTCAAGGGGCTGAAAGGCCTACTTCTGTTCCCAGTATTCCTATGCTTCAAAGTTGTCCACACTCCTTTAATGTGCCACTGGAATTATGGGTGATCAAAATTGGGATGTGTTATTCTAAGTATGGCCTTCCTGATAAAGGATGTAGTTAAAGGAAAACCATTTCACTTGTTCAAGAAAACAGGACATCTTTCTTCTCCATTGATTCTGCATTAGTGAAAGGAATATCCATCTAAATTGTTCCAGTGGTATCTTGGCCTTGGTTAATTAGATATTACTACCATCCATAGCTGGTTGTCTACCCACATGGAATCTCAGTCAGACCAAAACTGTCCTGTAATATGATATCAGTGGTTTTAGTTCCCATTAGAATATCTGTGGTGTAATTTCAATCCTTCTCAGGTTTCATATGCAATTTTCTTCCCCTTCAGACTGAATCTTGTACATGGACTTGAAGTTTCTTGATCCTAAAGGCTGGACATGCACAGTTGATCATTCAGCCTCTGGAAGAGAAAGGCAGGTTATTATTTTAGGTGTGACTGTCCATGGAAAGCTTTTCTCAGATGCTGATTGACCTAGTGTGCATTTCTAACATTTTCAGTATTGTATTCAGATTTCCAGTTTATCGCTAGTCTCACATAATCTGTCTCTAACAATTCAATTCAAACCGTGTGTATGTTCATAAAATTATGGCAGAATTTTACCAGCTGCCAGTTGGTGGGAATGAAGGTCGTGGAGGGGGGGGGGGGGCCCAATAAAATAACAGGGAGACTGCATCCCATTTCAGTCCCACCACCGGGGAATTTTCCCAGCAGTGGACTGTAAGGCGGAGTGTCTGCCCGCTCCACTGATACTTAAAGGCCCTATTAAAGGCCATTTTTCAGGGTAGGGTGATTTCCACCCCCAACATGTGGGGAGGCCCTCTCCCATGGCACTGCTGAGGCTCCAGAGTTGCCGGCCCTTTCATTGGGCTGGCGGCATCAGGAGTTCGCCCACCGTCCTCACTTGGACAGCGGGCCCACAGATGGCCAATTAGAAGGCCGCCTGCGGTAAAATCACCAAGTTGGTTCCGTTGCCGGCAAGTGCAGGCTCGGGACCCGCTTTTCTCCCTGACTGAAGCCCACGGTAAAATTCAGCCATACTAGCAAACAGGTGCACAGAACAAAGAATCTTCAAGCAAGACCACAGATGCAAAAGAACATAGGAACAGGAGGAGGCTATTTAGCCCCTTGATCCTATTCCAGTGTTCAACGAGATCAAGGCTGATCTGCAACCTAACTCCACATATGCTCCTTTGCCCCATTTCTCTTAGTATCTTTGGCAAACAAAAATCTATCAATCTGAGTTTTATAAATTTTAAAGGAACAGTTTCAACATATGGTTGTCCATTCTACAAAGAATCAGGTAATACCCATCTTGTGCACTTACCCATCTTTAAGAGTGGCACTAGTTATATTTGATCATTAAAATTACTGATTGCCACTGGACTGTCTTCTCAAACCGACCCACAACAGTAATATCCCTTACCTTAGCGAACACGCAATTCATCTGCAAAAAAAATCCTTCATGGACATACTCGTTCTGCTCATCCCACTCTTGACCTTCTTAGACAACTAATTTGTGTCTAGTTGGGATGAAATTGGTCATCGCTCATAGCATGAAACAGGCTTATAGCAAATTGATGCCCATTTTACATCTGGTCTGATTTGATTTTCCATTGAAGTCTTAAGCAATATGTAATGTTGGCCATGGAAATAAGGCCCTTGTTCTTTGTAATAACACTGTTTCTTAGCAAGGGAGCAATGAATCTCTGAAGGAGTGGTCAGCATATAAAAATGTTAGTAAATCTTTGGTCTAGATGATTCCAAATGTAAGACTAAGGTTGACATTGATGCTGATCTGATCTGATTAGATTTTGGTGAGTTGCTGCAATGTACTGAGTAAGATACTGGTCAGGTTTTAGCTTGCCTCCATTGGTAGCACTCTTTCTGCTGGGTGATAGGCTTGACCCCATACTAGGAATGGAACTCTTGAGCTAAGGTGAGATTCTGGTGCAGCATTGTTGGAGCTGCTACTCTCAGGATGAGACTGTGGACCAAGGACCAAGGGCCTGCCAAAGATCCCATGGCAGTATTCAAAGAAGAGCAGAGAATTTTCCCAATATTCTGGCCAACATTTTCCCCTCCAACTGCTCATTCATTTCTTTGCTGTGTTTGGGGGTCATTTTTGATGCAGAATTGCTGCCACATTTACCTACATAACAACAGCCATTAATTCCTTGAAGCACTTTCGGACACCTAGCATGATAAGGTGCAATATAAATGCAATTATTTACATTCTGATGGGTATTTTTTCATTGGAAAATAGGAACAGGAGGGGCTTGAACCTGTTCCACTATTCAATGAGATCATAGCTGATCTGTGACTTAACTCCATACGCTTGCCTTTGCCCCATATACCTTTAGATAACAAAAATCCCTCAATCTCAGTTTTAAATTTAACATTGATCTAGCATCAACTGCTGTTTGCAGAAGAGAGTTCCAAACTTCTACCACTCTTTGCATGTAGAAGTGTTTACTAATTTCACTCTTGAAGATTTGGCTCTATGTTTTGGTCCTGGTCTCCCCAACCAGCAGAAATAGTTTCTCACTATCTATCTTATCTGTTCCCCTTAATATCTTACAAACTTTGATCAAATCACCCTTAACCTTCTAAATTCCAGGAAATACAGCTCTAGTTTGTGTAATCTTTCCTCATAATTTAACTCTCGGAGTCCAGGTATCATTCAAATAAATCTACACTACACTCGGTCTTTGCGCCATTTTCAAAATAGAGAATGGATTCTTATACCACAACATGGGTGTGGAAATTACTGGAATTCATCAACCTAAGTTAACGTGATTGTTGAATGAGAAAGCACGTTAAAAGAGAAAACAAAATAGAAACAAAATTGTATTGCACTTATTGAGATGCGGTGAGATGGGTGAATGGTTGGCCCTACCTTCAGTTGAATTAGTGCAATGCGAATCAGAAGAAAATAGAGTTTCTGCTAGCCCAGAATGCCACTTTGGTTAATGTTGTACTACCCATGCCACAGATGGGAAGCAGAAATGGGCCAGTATTTTACAGCCCTCCCAAACGAGCGGGCTGTAAAATTGACTGTGGGGAAGGCGGGGTGGAGGGGTCATTCCTGACCTCCTCCCACCCCCGCTGCAATTTTACATGGGGCGGCGGTGAGAAATGGCCAGCCCAATCTAGGCCCTTAAATGGCCAACAAACTGCCACTCCTCCCGCCTCCTCCTGTATTTTACTCTCAGTGGCTGGTTGCCAAAGGCCCCAGGAACCCCGCCTGGTAACCAGGCAGCCTTCTTGCAGGCTGGGCGGGGGGGGGGGTCCTCCTGATCGAGCACCCTGTGCCCCATGGAGGGCCGCCCCAGAAGCCGCAACTGCCCCCAATGCACAACACTCCACCCCACCACCCCCACAACTTTGCCTCACCGGGGCCTGGCTGATTGTCCCTGGTGAGGCCCCAGAAACTTACCTTTTTATGGGGCCATCCTTCATCTTCTTCCGATGGCTGGGTGTAGTCCCAGCAGTGGCCACCGGTGGCGCTGCTGGGACTAAGAGCTGCCCGCCCGCTGATTGGCCGGCAGCTCCATTAGGTGGGACTTCCTGCCTCAAGGAGCTTGGGGAACAAAAATCCCGGTGTGGCTGTCCAGGCCCAGTGGAGACAGGCTCGCCACTGACTTTTCGGCCGGTGGGCAGGGCCTCCCACCCAACATAAAATTCTGGCACGGTCCCCTTCTTTGGCTCAAACTGGAGCACTTTAACCATTTACTGCCAGCTTTTGCTTTAATGACCTTCCTCCAGAGCACTGAGAGCAGCCACATAGCACAGCACTTCCATTTGAAAGAGGCTGTAGAATGACAACTATACGCAAGCACGATGAAAGGCTGATGGGACACAGCTACCCATTACCCAGGGCCGCTGGGATTCCCACAGTCAAGTAAACATGCTGTCGATGTTGGTGTGAGCTGTAGTAATTATCTGACATTGCAGACCAGTCAATAATAAAAAAAAGAAAGTCAGTAAAATGGAAAAAAAATCTGCACTTTTTTTCCACTCAAGAATTGCAGCAGGGACCTTTGGAAATTCACTTCACCCTCTTCACCCCTTGGATCTATGTTCAAATCCATCAACAAATTAAAATATAAATCTCTTTTGCTTAGAAGTGAACTTTGAGAACCTCAAGGCAGTTCTTAGGGGGCACAAGTCTACCATATGAAAGTGCTAATTACTCAACACTAGCTGGCACTAAATTGGCATGTGACACTGACAGCCCACAAGGATGGCTGGTCAGGGAAATATATATGTAAAATTGACCTGCTGGCTAATATTGGGATCATAGTTCCATACGATTCGATTTTGACAAATGTGATTTATGAAATTGCTGAAAATATAGATTCTGCTTTTGGGAAATATATTGCAGTGATATTTTTTAGTTATAAGTCCTTGTATATAGCAAATTGAGTCAGGTTGTGCTTCTGGAGCGGAACGTTGCTCGAGCTGTGCGTGGGCCGGAGAATTAGGACTACGGTGTTCCAGGCCTAACTTTGGCTTGTGCTCCTAATCTGTGAATCTCTGTCTGGCAGCACAGGGTTCCTGGGATTTCCTCCAGCTTCTTTCAAGGCAATATATATATATTTTTGAATTGACTATGAAGAGCAGGAATTTTAAAGATCATGAACCAGGAAACACAATTGTACACGGACAAAGAGCTGCCTGAAATTGCTAGATACCGTATTCCACACAGAGCCTCACTTGAAAAGATAGAAACAGAAAATGCTGGAAATACTTAACAGGTCTGGCAGCATTTGTGGAGAGAGAAACAGAGTTAACGTTTCAGGTCGATGATCTTTCATCAGAAACCTAAAATATTAACTCAGTTTCTCTCTCCACGGATGCTGCCTGACCTGCTGAGTATTTCCAGCATTTTCTGCTTTTATTTCAGATTTACAGCCTCCGCAGTATCCCAGAGGAGAACTTAGCTCAGAGAGTGTGACACGGAGGGCTGGGTGCACGATTTGCAAAACTCCCTGATCTTCCACACGATCAGTGGCCAGTAAACCAGGAGTGTAGAAATTTTGACATGCTAACCTTCACATCCAATTCCACACTGGGATCAGACTTTTGGCATTCCAGGGCTATAGGCTGGTGTTTTCATTGTAATTACAAGTGCACCATGCACAAGAGTTTTTAATTAAATACCACCATCAACACTACCAGTGATATGATTTGTTTCCAACTGTTTGCTTGAAATCTGGATTTTAATCACTCTCCCTTTTGTTTCCCCACATACTGCACACTGCACAGCAGGCATCAGATACTAGACCTGTTTTGTTATGGGGAGGTGGTGGTGTAGTGGTAATGTCACTGGATCAGGAAACCCAGGCTACTGCTCTGGGGGCATGGGTTTGAATCCCACCACAGCAGATGGTGAAATTTGGTTTCAATTAATCTGGGAATTAAGAGGCTAGTCTAATGGTGACCATGAAATGATTGTTCACCATCTGGTTCACTAATGCCCTTTAGGGAAGGAAATTGCTGTCCTTACCCGGTCTGGCCTACATGTGACTCCAGACCCACAACAATGTGGTTGACTCTTAAAATTCTCATTGAAATGGCCTAGCAATTAGGGATGGGTAATAAATGCTGGCCTAGCCAGTGATGCCCACATCCCACCCACACACAAGAATAATATCCAGGCATTGAATTTTGTGACCTGGAGCCTGAAATTTACAGTCAGTTACAATTGCCCTTTGAATGATTAACAACCAACTACAATTGTCTAGTTTTGTCTGATTTGAGTAGTACACCAACAATTTGCACTGATATAGCACCTTTAGCATAGGAACACATTCCAAGGTGTTTCACTGGAGCATAATCAGACAAAAATTGACACTAAGCCAAAGATTATTGGGATAGGTGACTAAAATGGTATGCTTTAAGGAGGGTCTTAAAGAAGGAGAGCGAGGTAGAGAGATGGACTGGCTTAGGGAGGGAAATTTCAAAGCTTAGGGTCTAGACAGCTTAAGACATGGAAGCCAGTGGTAGTTCAAAGGGAGTTGGGATTCATAAGAATTGTAGTCTTAAAAGGACTGGTCAGTTAGCAACTAAACACGCTCATAGGGCTGGATTTCAGCAGCCCTCTGGAGATGGGCTTGGAGGTGGGGGGGGGGCCATAAAATGGCGAGGGAAGGTAGGGCTGGAGTGCCCATTGTCTTCCTGCTGTCTGGCCATTTTACTAGTGGTGGAGAGAGTGGAGCATGACCCTCCCGCCCAGAGGCCAATTGAGTCACTTAAGTGGCCAATTAAGGGCCTCTTTCTGCCGCTGCTGGTATTTTACCAGTGGCATGTGTATGCCCTCCACAGCGTGGGGAGATTGCCTTGTGAACCCTGGCAGCCTCCCTGTGGGCTCAGGTTGGGGGGAGCCCTGCTATTTGGGCACTCTGTGGCCCATGGAGGAGACCCTGGTGGCAATGACCACCCCTGCAGCAACCCCCCGTCCTCAGCATCCCTCCCCCCATTGCACCCCCTCACCTACCTGACTGGCCTCAGTGCCTCCAGACCCCACTTACCTGGTTGGGAGTATGGCCTGCTCCCATGATGTCCTCTCTTCTGGGTGCAGTCCCAGCTGCAGCCACTGTTCCTTGTGGCACTACTGAGACTGCTGAGCTGTTGGCCCTCCATTTGGGGCACCTGTCCTTTAAAGGGTTGGGAGCCCCAACAGCGAGTAACTCACCTCCTGACTCCCCCAAGGCACAAGTCAGGCGTGTGATGGAATACTCTCCATTTGGCTGGATGGGTGCAGCTCCAACAACACTCAAAAAGCTCGACACCATCCAGGACAAAGCAGCCCGCTTGATTGGCACCCCATCTACAAACATTCATTCCCTCCACCACCAACGCACAGTGGCAGCAGAGTGTACCATTTACAAGATGCACTGCAGCAATGCACCAAGGTTCCTTAGACAGGACCTTCCAAACCCATGACCTCTACCAACTAGAAGGGCAAGGGCAGCAGATGCAAGTTCTCCTCCAAGCCACATACCATCCTGACTTGGAACTATATCGCCATTCCTTCACTGTCGCTGGGTCAAAATCCTGGAACTCCCTTCCTAACAGCACTGTGGGTGTACCTACCCCACATGGACTGCAGCGGTTCAAGATGGTGGCTCACCACCACCTTTTCAAGGGCAATTAGGGATGGGCAATAAATGATGTCCTAGCCAGCGATGCCCACATCCCATGAACAAATAAAAAACTGTAATTAGTTGCCAGATGGCCGAAAAATGTGGCTAAGGGTCACACAAACAGCTGAGGAGTGGTTGCCTCCGGCTTTCTGGCTCATTGTCGGGTCCCTCATCACACTGATAAAATTATGGCCATGCCATGTACAGTTTTGGTCTCCTTACCGAAGGAAGAATGTACTAGCTTTGGAAGGTTCACAAGCCTGATGTCTGAGATCGGGGGATTGTCCTGTGAGGAGAGATTGAATAGACAAGGCCTATGTTTACTAGGGTTTGGAAAATGAGAGGTGATCTGATTGAAACATATTAAATACTTAGGGGGCTTGATAGGGTTGTTGCTGGAAGGATGTTTTGTCTGGCTGGAGAATCTAGAACTAAGGAGGTCACATTCTCAGAATAAGGGATCAGCCATGTAGGTCTGAGATGAGGAGAAATTTCTTCATTCAAAGGGTTGTGACTCTTCGGGATTCTGTAAGCCAGGGAGTTGTGGATGCTCAGTCGTTGAGTATATTCAAGGCAGAGATTGATAGATGTTTGGGTACTAAGGTAATCAGAGGATATGGAGATAGTGCAGGAAGGTGGAGGTTGAAGATCAGCCATGATCTTATTGGAGCAGGCTGGAAGGGCCAAATGGCCTACTTGTGCTCCTATTTTTTAAGTTCTTATAGTCCAAACCCCAAACTACACAAGAGATTTATTAGAAGTATTTGGTTTCTTTAAGGAGTTTTCTTTAGATGCTTTGGCTGTCTTGGCCCCGCTCTACGGAATTTCCTGTTGAAACCCCTACACGTCTCTAATTTTCTTTGTAAAAAGTGCATGCAGAACCCATCTTTTTGAGCAGCTTTTGATCTCCCTTCATAATCTCTCTCCAAGGCCCACCTCTGTTCCTCTGTATTTTGTTTTGAAACACCTTGGGACTTTTTTTTACATGAAAGGTTCTATAATAAATGCAATCTACTGCTTTTACTTGACTTCTTGACCTACAGAAGGAGTTGAGCTTCATTTGCTTTGATTAGCAAACCCCATTTTAGAAAGATGGCAACTGCAGTTTGCATATTTTGAAAATCTCCGGCACCTCCTGCTTCCCACATTAGCATTTAAACAGTAATCCCACAATTTGTATTTGATGAATGAGGTCTCCTTATCTATTGTCATGCAAGATTAAACAATTACTAGTTGAATTTATGTCCGTGAAGAACCAAGAATTAACCAAATTAACACCATGGGGTGTAATTTTAACCTAACCCGCTCATTGGGAAGCTGGCAGGATAGGGGGCTAAAGGTGGCTTTAGGCCCCGCCTGGCTTTACTCTCCTATTGATGTCAATGGAGAGTGTTATCGAGTGGAGTGTAAAAACCAATGTCCCATCCGATCCCATGTGTTTCACGCCCAGCAAGTTAAGTTAAAATGACTCCAAGAACAAACAAAACAAGTGCCGGGACGTTTAACGTGACACTGTCTTTCTGCTCATTGAGAGGAGATTTGATTGAGGTGTTCAGAATCATTATGGGTCTAGACAGA